>NW_017618594.1:0-11225 GCF_001879475.1 Ipomoea nil | reverse complement strand
TCTCAGCTTTGATCCCGTCATGGATCTTAACTATCACA
Organism: Ipomoea nil; assembly: GCF_001879475.1. NCBI lineage: Eukaryota > Viridiplantae > Streptophyta > Magnoliopsida > Solanales > Convolvulaceae > Ipomoea > Ipomoea nil. Next base: position 11,187 of record NW_017618594.1, on the reverse strand, counting down.
AATCGTTTCAAGAATTTCCAGACAACCAACTGCACTGGCCTATGTAAAGACGTAGCCTTTAATGGACTTAGTGTCCTTTGATATCCGTGCTATACTATCCAAGTACAGCTAGATATCCCACGTAGTGCAGTCCAAAGTCACAAGCATAACTCTCGTAGTGCAGTCCTTTGTTATCTCATAACTCTCACTATTGCCTTCTAGTGCGTAATACTAGGGTTACTCGTATGTCTACCGAGTTTGTTAACCGCTAAGGCAATGTTCGGCCTAGTACAACCATTAGATACAATTAAACTTCCAATAATCTGAATGTATTCTCCGTGAGAAGTACAATCCTCGTGATTAATGACTAGTTATACGTTAGTATTTAACGGTGTCTCCAAGCCACTTGATTATCATCCTTTCAAGGATTCAATTAACTCGGTGAGATTGGCTAACCACAAGACCATACAGTCTTCTCACGATTTTAATCTCGAAGATTAAATCTGCCAAACCCACACCTCTGATCTCATGTCAAATCTCAAATTTAACATGTTCTTGGTAGAATTGATACTGTGATCGTTACTACCCACGTTGAGTTTATCGTGTATAGACAAATAGTGATAACCTCGTGTATCGTACGCATTATGTAGACATTTATCACATTTGTTTATACTAAACTCGTGACACATTATTGTATGATCAAAACTTACATGCCAAATACTAAGGCAATTGTTTCAAACCTTACAATGATCTCACCAATTACACACTTTCTTTCCATAGCGCGGAACCACAAAACCCTCGGGTTGTTCCATGTCTATTAAGAAAGCGATACATCTGTTTCAATAAACTTCCAAGTCTCACTAAACAGCTCTTGGGAAGTATCATCCTAATGGATTTCATTCTCATCACAAGAGAATATATATTGAAGTAATTGTGGCACTCGCGTCGCATGTAATCTAAAATTACAAGCCCGGCCATTTTACTTCAATATAACCAACCGGTTTTATCTTCCGACTAGTGGTCCACTTAGGATCCCGAGGTTTTACAACCTGGAGGAAGAACAACCAGTTCCAAGTATGATTCTCTAAGATAGAATCTACTTCACTCTCGGTAAACTCTCTCGGGTTGGTCCACCTATAGAAGTCAACACTTCTACATACGTTCGAGGCTCATTTTCTAACAACCATGTCAAAAAATTCAATTTATTTTCTAGTAAACAAGTTAGACTGTGCGCATCACATTCTAACATGTACGTTAGAAAATCTGGACGAAAGGATTTTTCAATCATAGCTCTCTTGCTACGTTTAGCTTTGAGCTCGGGTTCTCTTTCATACCCTTCAACCATAGCTACGTCGAAGGTTCATTTCAACGTGCTAGGTCCTTTTATTGAACCTTCACAGAAATACATCTTCAAATAACGATGAGTTTCTTGATTCAATTTATCGTGTTCTTATGTACATCCAAGTTATAAGACTCGTGTACTAAGAACCCAATTTACGCCTTTGGCAAGACACCCCCACATTTCAGGCATTTGTAGGAAAGCATCCTACGTACCCCACAATTCATATGAATTTCATGCGGGTAACCTTATTTAAAAGGTACTTACTTGTCCAAAGTATTGTCTCACCCCACATACCTTGAGGTAGACCCGAACTTATCAACGTCTTGATATTCTACGTTCGGCAATAACGTTCGATTGAGGTGAATACCGTGTCGTACGCTTGAGTACGATACCAATGCTTTCGCAGAAATCACCAAATGGTGTTTCATATTCACTACATCGATCATTCGTAACCTTGTTAATCCATGATTAATTTGGTTTTTCTCTTTTATTCTAATAAAGAATAAACATGTGCTACTTGTTAGCACATCTCGTAGAAGCTAACAGATTAGCCTTTACAAGTCTATTCGGTTTTTGACCGAAAAGCTACAAACCCGAATCAGTGCTTCCGAAATTGAAGCATGAATCACTGCTTAGTAATAAGCACGAAACATGCTACACAAAACACGAATCATTGCTGCCAAACAAACGCACCGATTCCAAAGCAACCTCTATTGCTTTAACTTATAAACTCACAACAACATTCAGTTGCTTAATTTATAATTCCAGTGCTACTTAGCACTAGGATTATTAGTTAATTACACAATTAACCAAACCTCCTTTCGTGCTAATCATATAACACTTTTTACAATACTAAATTTAATTAGCCTTTTGTATAATGCTAATTCAGCATTTTGGATGTCTAGTGCTATTAAGCAGCAAAATTAGCATTTCAACAATGCTACGTTTAATTAGCAATTTTCGTTAAGCTCAAGCTTAATTTTAACGTCCCGACAATTTGTCTCAAATCACCTTTCATACTAGTATAATTTAGAATTTTGATCAAGTTAATTATAACACAATTAACAAGAACAAATCAACTAAATTTTCGACTAGTTGAATCAAACTCATATAATCGTTCTTAGAATATTATATAAAATATTCAACACTTGAGTTGTGACGCTCACAATTATATAGTTATCCCAATTTTTGACAAATTGATCCTACTTGAAATCTGTATCGTTCAACATGAACTAGAACCGAAGTCCTTTTACGGGATTTCAAACATGTAACACGCTTGTTACATTTCGTTCTGGCCGTTACGCCATTTTAGCATTTTTTTTCCACATAATGCTCCGTGATGCACTACGCACCCATGTTGAATCATTTCATATATTTGACATTATTCCAGCAAATAATTCGTATGTACCAAGATTCAACTCAATGGGACAATTATATTTTTATTCAAATAAAAATATTACAAGGATACTACTAATTTTATTCAAAATAAATAAATAGGAAAAACTACATTGGAAACAAATTCCTTATTCCTATCTCGTAGTAGTCCTTCAACCCGTGTGCCTTGTTCCATTTTCAAACCGTCCACTCCACGAAGGGTGGTTCATAGCGCGCATCGGGGGTACCTCGGTTGTTACCTCACTCGTCCAACCATCCACATATTTTGAACATAGCGAAATTGTCCTCAACCTTCTCACCAGGATGACGGTTCGCTTCATAGTGGCATTTTTCCTTCTTCTCATAATCTTCATGAAAGCTAAGCTTCCGCTTGTCTTTCCTTTGATTATCGTTGAAGACATTGGTCACACTACAACAGTCCTCAGACCATGTAGTCATTACACCATCATAGGATCCTTCGTGCCTTTTAGCCGATCCACTAGACAACACAATAGGTACCAATTGTGTGACATTAGCCACAAGTCTACCGGATCGTGAACCAAGGTTCTCCGGAGCACTATGGTGTGATTTAGCAACTCCTATAGAAACATCATTTCCAACGTTGCTGCTGTTAGGAATAAAGTGTAATGGTTTTGATATGCCAAATTTGTATTTGTAGATCCCCCAATTTTATTTATAGGTCTAGTAGAGTCTTAGACCGTGATCGGGAAATTATTTAATTATGAAAAGAGAAAAACAGAGGAAAATGGATGAAAATAGAAGAAGAAGATATAAAGCCGAAAATCAAGAAATTTGTCTGGAGAAAATGACAAATTGAAGAAGAAGATGAATGATACAATATTCACGTCGCTACTACTACTCAAAGAAGATATCCCAGAAGAATTTTCGTGAAGAAAATTAATATTGGAAGAATGCATGAAATTGACTTGGAGATCAAGCATCTATGGAAAGAAAGAAGTACATCAAATGTGATTGGATTTAATCAAAAGCTGTACGGATGAAGTGGATGATGCTTGATATATAATCCGAAATGGCTCAAGTTTGAAACTCACCATCAACAATTTTACAAGGTAAAATTTGAGAAGTCAAATTAAATTAATCTGATGGAGTTGGGCGCTAGTTTAAGCTTTGGGCGCCGATTACAAGTGGAAATTGGGTGGCAATTGAGATGCAATTGCACTTGGGGAGCCGATTTCATAGAAATTGAAATTGGGAGCTAGTTCATAGAAATTGAAATTGGAGCTAGTTCGAAGCAATTGAAATTGGAGCCAGTTTCAAATCAATTGAAATTGGGAGCAGTTTCAGAGAATCAAAATCAAGCCAATGTAGAATCAGAGGAATCAAAATCAATTGAAATTGGGAGCCAGTTTCAGAGAAATCAAAATCAAGCCAATGTAGAATTGAAAAATTGAAAATGGAGCCAATGTAGAATTGAAATTGGAACCAATTGAGGTTGTAGTATGGGATGCAATTTCAAAGTTGGGACCGAGCCAGTTTCAGAGGAATCAAAATCAAAATTGGGAGCCAGTTTCAGAGAAATCAAAATCAAGCCAATGTAGAATTGAAAATGGGAGCCAATGTAGAATTGAAATTGGGAACCAATTGAGAGCAATGTAGAATTGAAATTGGGAACCAATTGAAGTATGGATGCAATTTCAAAGATTGAAAATGGGAGCCAATGTAGAATTGAAATTGGCCAATTGAGGTTGTAGTATGGGATGCAATTTCAAAGTTGGGGACGATTCAAAGAAGACATGGAGATCAAATTGAATTGAGATGAAATTCAAATACCAGGAGAGTCTGGGAGCCAATTTCAAAGTCAAAGTCAACAATTCAAATTGGGAAGCAATTGAAAGCACCAGGAGCAGTTGGGAGCCAATTGCAAGTCAAAGTCAATTGGGAGCCAATTACAATGGAGAAATTCAAATTGGGTGCCAATTACAAGCCAATTGAAATTGGGTGTCAATTACAAAGGAGAAATTCAAATTGGGTGGAAGTTCAAAGCCAGTTTGAAGTCTGAGAACACCCAGACGTGAGAATGAAGAAGATGAAGCAGAACTTACAGTGAAAAATATTCTCACAAGGAAAATACTAGTCTAACTAGTATGGGATTAAAATAAAGATTATTTTTGAATCCCAAAGATACAAGGACCACTTCAGAGCTAATCAGAGAAGCCATTCTACACCAAAACTGAGACCCAGATATTTCCACTCAACGTAAAACCAGAGGAATATCAGATGAAGTTTGGGAGCTCATTTACATGGAGATGAAACTCCATCAACGGCTAGCTTATCTTCTTTCTGACATTTTTGCAGAAGATAAGATAAGATCTCTAACAAAAGATACAAGATTTCAAAAATGAGAGCGTCTCTTTCCAACGGACAGATTCTCATTACCAGCTAAAATGATGAAGATGTGAAGACTTGAAGAACGGAGCAGAGAAAAATATACAAGAGCAGAAAATTCGAATCCATCAAAGGATCGAATAGAGCAATTAAGCTTGAAAGAGCATAGAGCAAAAATCTCATTTGGTACAGAGCATACCAAAAATCTTCAAGTGAGAAGTGAGAAAAGAAAAAGAACTCAGAGAGCTTCAAAAGAGAAATATTCTTAGAGTTCTTAAACAGAGCAAAACAGAGCATAAATATCAAGTGCTTTACTTGATATATTCAAAGAGAGAAAACACTCAGAGCTGTCAAGAGAAATCATTCCAGAGTGTTTATCTTCATCAAAGAGACCTGCGCATCATTGAAGATCATCTACAGAGTCTCAGAAGTTGGAAGCAAGACAACACTTGTTTTGGAGCAAAACAAGAGAAGGGAGGAAAGTAGCACGGAGCTGTGAAATCCTGGATTGTCACACGGAGCTGTGAGATCCGAAGCAGCAGTGTCGGAGGCACTGGGCGTGATTGGTGTGGGCTTTGTGATCAAAGCACCAGATCACGGGATACGTTTCTACCGGAGTGTGGAAGACGGGGGAAAGTAACGCGGAGTCGTGAAATCCTGGGATAGTAGCGCGGCGACGTGAAACCCGAAGCAGCAGTGTGGTGTCACTGGGCGTGATTAGTGCGGGCTTTGTGATCAAAGCACTAGATCACGGAAATTCATTGTATCTTGGAACCAAGGAGTGGTAGATATAGTGAATTGGCTCTTGGAGAAAAGAGCAAGTGGAGTAGGAGGATTACACCACCTCGCGAACCACTATAATTGTCTTATGTTCTTTACTGCTTTCTTTACATACTGCTCTTTACATATTCGCTCTCACGAAGATATACTGCTCACACAATCTCACACACACTTTATATTTATTTATTTCCGCTGTGCACCATACTCTAACAATCTAGTTAAGAGTTTTGGTTTATCTCTGTCTTAGCAATTGTTGTGCTGTGCGAAAAAGTTTGAAAGTCTATTCACCCCCCCCCCCCTCTAGACTTTCACCTTACCTCTTTTGGGACCAACAATTGGTATCAGAGCGGGTGCCTATCCGAGTCAGAATTTGTCTCTAACTGATACCAACAATTGGTATCAGAGCCTGTAGCCTATTTGAGTCAGTTTGTACCAACCTTTGGTATTTAAAACGTTGCCCAACTGGGTTAACTGTTTTTGACTGCTAGGCTGATCCATTCTACAAAGTGTGTGAATTGGATTAATCTTTCATATCTCTCGTGATGATGATGAAGAAAGATTTAGCTCAAAATCTATTATTCTCTCTTGATAAATTTGATGATTGGAAAGTTCGTATGCAGGTACACTTATCGGCTTTACACGATGAAATGTGGGAAGTTATTTCCACTGGCCCTATAGAAATATTAAAAATCAATACGGCATTTGTTATATCCCCGGATGCTCCACAGTACGTACAAAAGCCAAAACCGGAATGGACATCGGACGATAGAACGCGGAATAATCTTGACAATATTGCCAAGGATATTCTATTCAAAGCCGTAGATGATACAATATTTCCGAAGATCCGAAAGTGTGCCACTGCCAAAGAAATATGGGAAACTCTCATCAAGATTGGCGAAGGAGATGAACAAGAAAAGGATAATAAGCTCACAATCGCCATGAAGAAGTTTGAAGATTTCAAAATGCTCTCAAATGAAAGTGTTGCAGACATGGAAGCTCGAATAATCAAAGTTCTTGGAGAGATTAGTGATCTTGGCAAAAATATTAGCCAAAAAGAAATTAATCTCAAAATTCTACGAGGCTTACCATCTGCATGGGATATGAAGGTTACGGCTATGCGCGATCACCGAGATCTAAGAATGTTGTCAACAGACAAATTATTTAGTGATCTAAAAGCATATGAGTTCGAAATGAAGGCCAAAGATGATGATGTACATGAAGCTCGAAATTCTGCTCTAATGGCCGAACAACCGTCAACCTCCAGGTCAGTAGAAAATAATGTTGATTTTATGATTGACGAACAATTTGCCCTTTTTGTCAAAAAGTTTAGAAGGTTTATGCGAAAAGGAGACAACAAAAATTCTGCTCGTGGAAAATTCATCTCTCGCATAACACAAGAAGAAAAAGTCGAAGAAAATAAGGATTTATGCTACAATTGCCGCAAACCCGGACATTTTAAAATAAATTGTCCGTATCCGATCGTTAGCAAGTATCAAGGCAAAAATGTTGAATCTACACCGAACAAATCCGAAAGCAAAAGGTTCAAGCGCGACAAAAGAAAAGCTCTCGTTGGCAACGAACCAAACGAAAATGATGATTCGGAGGATTCATCATCAAGCGATGAAAGTTCATATTCGGATGATGATACGGCGCTAATATGCAAGTCAAATGAGTTGAGTACAAGTGAAGATTGTCTTATGGCTCTTGACGCAGAGGAAGAAGAGGTAAGTTTTAATTCTTTCAATTCTGTTAATTCTTCTTTTTCTCGTGAATCTATTGACAATCTAATGCGAGAATGTCAAGAGATTATGCTCACTCATCCTCAACTCAAGGAGCGCAATAATATTCTAATTCTTGAAAAAGAAGAAATGAATAAAAAATTGCAAGATGCTTTACTTGAAGTGAGTAAATTGAAGAATGAAAATATTCATCTTCAAGAAGAGTGTAAAGCAAGAGAGGTTAGAGAACATAATCTTAGAGCTACTATTGCTACGTTCACTAATTCGTCTAAAATTATAGATAAAATGGTGAACATGCAAAAGCCATCAGGAGATAGAACCGGAATTGGTTATGAATCCACATGTTCTCAAACCCCTCAAAATCTGACTAATTCTACTACTACTTTAAATAATAAAGTTCAAGTGGTAAAATTTGTTAAAAGTCAGAATAGCACAATGAGACAAGGACTTGACTATCAATCAAATTCAAAGTTGAATGTTGAAAGGCCGAAACAAGTTTATACTACGGCAAAGCAACAAAAATTCTACAAGCAAAGATATGCCAAAGAGTCAAGTGCAAAAAGATTTCATAGAAAAGAGGGAAGCTTTTCTAGAAATAAAGTTGGGAGATTTTATCCCACTCAAAAGGATTGGTTGTGTAATAGATGTAATGTTTTTTATAGACCAAAGCAACAATTCTATTCCCAGGTGCCAAAATATAAAAATAATTTTCAAAACCCGGCGCCAAAAATATTTTCTAAAGTGAGTTATGATTATCGTGTCTCTAATGGTTACAAATCGCCTCATCTTAATTCAATAAGATCAAGGTGGGTTTGGTTACCAAAAATCACTAACAGTAAAGGACCCAAGCAAATATGGGTACCTAAAGTTAATTAATCTTTTTTGCAGGATGTTTGGTACATTGATAGTGGTTGCTCACGCCACATGACTAGAAATAAATCATATCTAGTGAATTTCAAAGAAATCGATGGACCAAAAGTTATATTCGGAGGAAATCAAAATTATGGAATTACAAAAGGAGTTGGCAACGATCAAGAAAAATGGTTTGAAGATTGAAATGTTTCTTTCGTTGAAGGATTAAAATTTAATTTGTTGAGCACTAGTCAATTTTGTGATAAAGGCTATCTTGTAGAATTTTCTAAAGATAATTGCCTAATCAAAAATGAGCTCACAAATAAGATTATTTTATCTGGAAAACGGCGAAAGAACATGTATATTGTGGATTGGAGCACAAGCAAAGATTCAGTGTGCCTAATGGCCAGAAATTCAAATGAAGCTAATTGGGAATGGCACAGAAAGCTCAACCACTTAAACTTCAAGACCATCAATCAGCTTGCAAAGAAGAATCTAGTAGAAGGCTTGCCAGATATTATCTTCAAGAAGGACCAAGTGTGTGATGCATGCCAATGCGGAAAGCAAATCAAATCATCATTCAAATCAAGACACACGAGTCAACGTCAAGACCGCTAAGCTTACTACATATGGACTTATTTGGACCGGTTGATCCAATAAGTGTAAGTGGTAAGAAATATACTCTCGTTGTTGTTGATGATTTTTCCAGGTACACTTGGACCATGTTTCTCAAGAAGAAAAATGAAGTTGAGCAAGTTCTACCGAAGCTGTTGAAGCAACTACAAAATGAGAAAGAATTGCAAATATCAAAAATACGAACGGATCGCGGAACCGAGTTCGTGAATGGAGTTATACAAGCTTTTTGCAATTCACATGGAATTTCTCATCAATTATCTGCCGCAAGAACAACGCAACAAAACGGTGTTGCCGAAAGAAGAAACCGGACGCTCAAAGAAGCCGCACGAGTGATGATTAGTGCTGCCGGTCTCCCGAAACGATATTGGGCGGAAGCTATCAACACTGCTTGTTACACGCAAAATCGAAGCATGATCCATAAGCAGTACAAGAAGACGCCATACGAGCTATATAAAGGGAGAAAACCAAATATTGGTTATTTTCATATTTTTGGATGCAAATGTTTTATTCATATTAATGATAAATTGCATCTAAAAGCTTTTGATGAGCGTGCAGATGAAGGAAGTTTTCTAGGATATTCAGCTACCAGCAAGGCGTACAGAGTTCTGCATAAAAGATCAATGGTGGTTGAAGAATCCATACACGTGGTATTTGATGAAAAAATCACAAATCAAAAATGGCGCTCTGGACGAAGAAATTGTACAAAATGGTAACAAGTGTCATATTGATTTTTGTGATACTAATGATACGTGTGAAGATGATGTTTTGCAGGGAATGGATGAGTTGGAAATTAATTCTCTAGAAAATCCCATCCCTCACCTAGAAGAAGTTGGAAATTCTTTAAATAATAATTTTGGGAGTGATGCCTCACGTGGGAATGAGGATGCAGTATAAGTTGGTGATCCAATTAGTAATCAAGTTACTGGTGAAGTTGGTGGTCAATTACAAATGAATTAAATGTGGAAATTCGAACCAACTCTCCCAGTACACAACAAATGGATCCACCCAGTACTATGCACCCATTTCAACCAGATTTAAGATGGCTCAAAAATCATCCTCCAGAATTAATCATTGAGAATATTCATGAAGGCGTGAAAACAAGATCATCTACCATGGAAGCACTGTTCACGTGTTATCTATCTCAGTTTGAACCAAAAGAAATTGACGAAGCTCTCAATGATCCGGATTGGATAAATGCTATGCAAGAGGAGCTCGATCAATTCAAAAGAAATGATGCTTGGGAACTTGTTCCAAGACCGCCGAACCACAATGTTGTAGGAACCAAATGGGTCTTCCGGAACAAAGCAAACGAAGAAGGCGTGATTGTTAGGACTAAAGCAAGGCTCGTTGCAAAAGGATACTCTCAAGAAGAAGGAATTGATTTTGATGAAACCTTTGCACCGGTGGCCCGACATGAAGCAATCAGAATTTTCCTAGCCTACGCCGCACACAAAGATTTCACTGTTTATCAAATGGACATGAAAAACGCATTCTTGAATGGTCTACCTCGAAGAAGAAGTTTATGTCGAACAACCCCAGGTTTTGAGGTAAAAGGCGAAGGTGATAAAGTCTACAAACTTAAAAAGGCATTGTATGGGTTGAAACAAGCACCTCGAGCTTGTATGATACTTTGTCAATGTTCTTAATAAGTTTGGATTCACCAAAGGCCTTGTTGACAAAACTCTATTTAGAATTCAAGATGGTGATCATATTTTATTAGTGCAAATATATGTTGATGATATTATTTTTGGAAGCACTAACAATTCTTTGTGTGAGAAATTTTCGAAGCTTATGCAGAATAAATTTAATTGAGCATGATGGTGAATTGAATTACTTCTTGGGCTTACAAGTCAAACAACTGAAAGAAGGAGTATTCATCAATCAAGCAAAGTACACCCGCGACTTGATAAAGAATTTGGCCTTGATGGAAAATCATCGATCAAAATTCCAATGAGCACATCAACAAGCTAGACAAAGATGAAGATGGAAAAGATGTCGATCAAACAAAATATAGAGGAATGATTGTTCACTTCTATATCTTACTGCAAGCAGGCCGGACATTTCTTATGCTGTGGGAGTGTGTGCAAGATTCCAAGCAAATCCAAAAGAAAGCCACCT
>NW_017618593.1:3273964-3334063 GCF_001879475.1 Ipomoea nil | reverse complement strand
TCTAGGAAGACTCGCCACTTTTCCCACGTATATCTGTCGGCTCCACTTCTTTCTTTCTGCGGGCGTGTCGCCCCCTGCGGGTCCACCATAGATAAAGTGTATGGTGTGCTTCTTTTGTCGTCTGGGCGCCACCTCGGTTTCTTTCTCGCTATCACTCTGCTCAGATATTTGGTTGTGGTCTCTTTTTTTGGCGTTTGAGGTGGACGGCTCGGTGCCATCCTCATTCATCCAGACATTTTTTGGTGGATTGTGTTGCGGCTGTTGCTGCTGCTTGGATCGCTTGACGAAATGTCGGAAGTAGCCCTGCTGGATGAGGTCTTCTATTTGTCTCTTCAAAACGTGACACTCATCCGTATCGTGTCCGGCATGCCTATGATACCTGCAGTACTTTGTTTGGTCTGCCTTTGGGGAGACCTTCATGCACTCCTTGGGAATTCTACCATTCCCATCTCCTCAGCTTGCTTTAGAATGACACTGACGGGATGGGTAAGAGGAGTTAAATTACGCAAGGGACCAGGCGAGGTCGTTCGTAGTCTCGGCCCTTCCCTGCGGTCGGGTGGTTCGAGAGGTGCCTGGCTGGGCGGACCAGCTTTCCCAGGTTTCCCGTTTTCCTGTCGTCCTCCTCATCTTTCTTTTTCCTGTCGACGTCCTCTGCCTCGGCATAGCGGCTAGCCGTCCTCATCAAATCTTCGTAAGAACGGTGGTGGGCGTTCAGCTGCTTGTGGAAATACCCTGATCTTAAGGCATGGATAAATATTGGGATCGCCACCTTGGAGTTGAAGTCGTAGACATTATTGACTTCCTTTTTCCATTTGATTAGGAAGTTTTTTAGGCTCTCGCCTCTATCTTGCTTCACTACGCAGAGGTGGGAGAAAGGTTTCTTACGCTGTATGCTACCGGAGAAGTATGTTAGGAAGCTCTTGGACAACTCCCCAAAGTTTTGGATCGACCCATCTGGGATGGTGTTGAACCAGTCTTGGGCCGCTCCATCCAGGGTGAACAAGAACGCTCGGCACATGATGGCGTCCCCTGTCCCGATCATTACCATAGCAGCCTTGTACCTCGTCATGTGGACACGTGGGTCAGTGGCCCCCGTGTACTCCTTGATAGCGGGCAACCTAAAGTCCCTCGTCAAAGGTACGTCCATGATGCTTGGGGGAGAATGGTGCTGTCATCCGTACCTCGGGTTCCGGCGACTGCTCCCGTGCCTCCACCCTTCTTGCTAACTCCTCGATTTTTCTCTGCAGCCTCTCGACCGCCCGACTCGTCAGGGTGCCGGCGGGGCCGGCTGCCGCTCCTCCATGTGTCGTCGTGGAGCTAGTTCATCAACCCGTCGCTTTCCCGCCGAGTGCCGTCGCGGAGCCGGCTCTTCGACGCGTCCATCCTCCAAGTGTCGACGTAAGGCCGACTCATCAACGTGTTGGCGTGGGTCGGCTCCTGAGATTCGCCCACCTCCTCTGTGGGTGATCTCTCGGCTTCTCTGTTTTCGTGTTGGCGAGGACCTCTGGTAGAGGATCCCTCGGCCCGTGATCCTAATCTTTGCCGCACGGGCGCTCTTTGTCCCAGTCGTTCTGGTGCAGATTGGGAAGGGCCTGGTTGTCATCTGGCCGGTGCACTTCTTTGGGTCTCCACCCTTATTTCCTGGGACCGCGGCGGGGCACTTGACCTTGCAGTCCCACCGCCACTTGATTTAGCGCCGCCGTCACTGCTTGCTGAATGACATCGGCAGTCGCCTGGAGGTTCATGACTTGGTTCGCCCTCCATTGTGGGTTGGTCTCGGAGGTCTCCTCCATTGTTGAGTTGGTCTCGAAGGTCTCCTCCATTGTTGAGTTGATCTCGAAGGTCCCCGGCCTCCCGTTGTTGAGATGTTCTCGGAGGTCCCCTCCGCGATTGTTGGTGAGTAGGTCACGGAGGTCACCTGAGGCGTTGCCATTGTTCACGTTGCGAGAACCGTGGGAGCTGCGGGACGCCATTCTTTCAAGCTTGCTGTTGAAAGAGAAAAAAAAAGTTTGGTGTAGCCTGCTTGAGTATTGGACTCAGGCTCTCAATGAAAGCACCAATGACGGTAATAATGTTACCGGAAAATATAATATAAGAGTAACGAATAAGAGAGTAACAATAGTTGTATTGCCTTTGTCTCAGTATAGAAAGTACAGTGTGTCCTGCTCAGCTGAGGGAAGTTCTATTTATGCTAGGTCCTAACGGTAACAACATGAAGAGACATCCTTGGGGAGCTGAGCTAACGACAGGAATATGAAGAGTCATGAATGAGGCGTTGAGGCTTTAACTCTCTCTCATCAATGGTGGCATCAATGGTGGCTTCAATGACATTAGATGTGACACCTGTTGGAATTCTAACCGTTGGAGCATCCATGCGGTGTCGGGTCAACTATGGTGCCGGGTCAGATGCACACTTATGATCCGGGTCGGGTGCTAGCCTTATTATCCTGTCACAAGTAACAAAGACTAATGTCCATATTGCTTGGGAGGATCAAACCTACTGTAGTGTAGCATAATGCCATAAAAATATTGAAAAAAAGGGATGAAAAAAAAAACTTAAGCAAGTGTTCTCATTGGATACTATATATATATATATATATATATATATATATATATATATATAGCTATCATTAAAATTAACCCAAGTTATTATTACTAGATGAATTTAATGGGAAGCCATAATTAGTTCTAAAGTGAGGACCAAAACTAAGGGGGTGTATTCAATCATGACTTTCATAGAGTTTTAAAGACTTTTATGAACTTTAAAAGTTTCGAGGTATTCAATTCAAACTTTTAGAGAGTCTTTAAAAGTCATGCGGTATTCAATCAAGATTTTTAAAAGAGCTTTAAAAGTCGTGTGGTATTCGATTAAGACTTTTAAAGAGTCTTTAAAAGTCATGTGGTATTCAAAAAGTTATGAACTTTTGCTGACTTTTTAATTTTAAGACTTTTGTAGACTTTTCCTTCTCAAATATAAATAGTTGAAATCCAACCATCAACCCCAAGATTTCAAATTTTCTTTCTAACAACTTTGAATGTTTTCTCTCTCTATTTAGACTCTATTTTTTTCTCCATATTTAAACTCTATAAACCTATCTAAATTTAATAAAATTATTTTTTTCTTCATTATCCTATATTTTCCTTATACCTAAGCTCTACCCATTTTTATCTCTCTCTCCTAAACTTTAGAATCTTCATCTAAAAATTCGAAATAATATTATTTTTACTTCATTATTGCTTGTTTATATTGATTTTTATTTTTTTCTATGAATTTTTTATCCCTAACTTTCTCTAATTCTCCCTAAATACATGAACAAATCAAATTTTTCATCGTCAAATTTTAGTATATATTTCATAATATTCATATAAATAATTATATATTTTGAATTTTATTATTTTTATGTTTATATTTGTAATATATATTTTTCTCTTTTTTTTTTTAACAACCTACTACGAATAGCGAATTACTGTTTGCAATAACAATTTGGGGTTGCAAACAGTAGCACCTTGTTGTTGTTTGCAGTCTCAAATTGCTATTGCAAATAATAATTTTTTTGCGTGATGCCTAACAATATATCAAGTATAATTTTATATATATTATTAATATTATATATATTTTTTATTTTATGCAACTTGTAATTATATTTTTAAATATTTTATTTGATCAAGTCTTTTTATTATAAATTTTATTGTTCAATATTGTTATGAATTTCTACTGAAATAGTTTTTTTTTTTTGTTGATGTTTATTAATAATATATATAAGTAATTAGCATATAAGTCTCAATGTACTATTGAAAAATAATAATGTTGAGAATGTTGATGTGGGTGAAGAACTATATAATAAGAAGAATTTTATGATATATTTTAAATGTTTTGTAAGAAAATTGTAAATGATAAGAATCTAAATTATTGAAAGTTTGTAAGGATGTATTCAATTTAGAATTTCAATGACTTTTGTAGACTGTTTAAAATAAAAAAGTTGTAAAAGTCTATGAATGTTTTTTATATAGACTTTTATAGAGTCTTATAAAGTTTAAAAAAGTTTTGAACGACTCTATGAAAGTCAATCAAAGTTTATTAAAATCTATCATTTTAAAAGTCTTTAAAACTTTACAAAAGTCATGATTGAATACACCCCCTAAGAAAATTATTAACTTAATTAACCGGGTTTTGAATCCAAGTTCTTTGAAAGGAAATATGGAAGACTAATTAGTTGTAAGTTGTAACACAAACACAAAACAAACATTATTTTCAGCAATTAGATTCTAGGTATAACGAATTAAAGTAATCACACCTTGGCATGTAAAATCAAATTTCAGTAAAATCGAACCTCAATATCCTAACCAGAGTGTATCATCATATATACATACAGAATGAGATGGATTAGTTAAAGACAGCTAACCTTCAACTGCGGTATTCTGAGCCTCGCAGACGATGGGGCTTCCGCGTGGAGGTAATTTAGAGGTGGAAACGATTGAGCGAGGCGGTTGGATCTTAAGACCGCGGAAGTGGGAGAACCGAACGGAGTTTAACCTACAGGAGATGGAAGAGGCGGCGACGGGAGCCAATGAGGATGAGACCGACGTGAGAGGGAAGGAGCGAGGAACTGTAGTGAGAGCTTCCAGTACAACTGCCATGGCAGAATTGAAGGGTGTGATATTTACAGGGAAATGGAAAGAGAGTGAGTGAAAGAGAGTAGCGGGCGACGGGGCGAGTAGTAGAATTTGTTGGGTAGTTGGGCGTACGGATCATTCGGATTAGGTGACGAATGAATGGCTGCCACACTCCACACCACGTGCCGTGAACTGGAGAATATATGGAGAACTGTGATTGTATTTCTTTAATTGCTAGTGGTTTTAGTCTTACCTATTATAGGAAAGTAAATTTCACATTTAGGTGGTGTCCGGCGGCTGTCCGCTAATGCAGTAACTATGAGTTCTTATACCAGACCTTATGCCATGGAACCGTGTTCACCTTTCATGGTGAACACGGTTCTAACGGTGTTAGTACACCGATATCTTTTTTCTTTCTTTCTTCTTCTTCTTTCTTCTTTTTTTTTTTTTTTTTTTTTTTTTTTAATTAATTGCGTGACTTTTCTTCTTTATTTTCACATTTTGCGGTTTCACTTTAATTTGAGGTGAACAAAAGATTTCGGACATTCATAAATTATGAATTCATGCCTGCACATTCACTTTGGAACCATGCCTACACATTTCCGTCCGAAATCACGGACATTCATAAATTATGAATCCATGGCTGCACATTCACTTTGGAACCATGCCTACACATTCACTTTGGAACCATGAGATTATGAATTTTCTGTTATGAGATTATGAATTTTCTGTTATGAGATTATAAATTTTCTGTTATGAGATTATGAATTTTCTGTTATGCGATTATGAATTTTCTGTTATGAGATTATGAATTTTCATTACATTCATAATTTCGGACATTCATAAATTATGAATTCATGCCTGCACATTCACTTTGGAACCATGCCTACATATTCCCGTCCGAAATCACGGACATTCATAAATTATGAATCCATGCCTGCACATTCACTTTGAACCATGCCTACGCATTCACTTTGGAACCATGAGATTATGAATTTTCTGTTATAAGATTATGAATTTTCTGTTATGAGATTATGTATTTTCAGTTGTGAGATTATGAATTTTCTATTATCGATTATGAATTTTCTGTTATGAGATTATGAATTTCATAAAATTCATAATCTCATAACAGAAAATTCATAATTTGATCAAACGTGCGCCATTAACTCCACATTCGCAAATTATTTTTTTTTTTTGCCTAAAAAACGACGTCGTTTTGCCTTGTGTTCACCATTCTCCGGTGAACACGATTCCATGGCATAATTTGCGGTTCTTATACCAATTGTCATACTTACCCGGTTACCCCAAACCAATTGTCATACTTATTTGTTTATTGGTTTATCCTACTATTGAAATTAAATTATTTAAGGTGTATTTGATTAAAAACTTTTATATTTAATTATTGATTTTGATACTCATTCTCATATCCATTAAATATGAAATTTTAAATATATATATTATATATATATATATATATATATATATATATATATATATATATTTCTATATATTTATTATTTTTATTTTAATTATAAATTAATTTTTATTTATTTATTTAGATTCCAATTCCTATTTTCAACCAAACAAAATGACTCATTCTATTTAAACTTATTATCTGATGGGGTGAGGACCCCGACCCAAAAGGACGGGCCCAAAGAACAAGGTATAAGTAACCCAAGATAAGAAGTATGGGTTAGTGAAAGAAGAAGCCCAGTAGAGGCCTGGGCCGAGTCCAGGAGTCGGCCCAGGCCCAAGTAGAAAATGTGACTCGGCCCAGGAGTCGGTTAGAAGCATTCAAGTCGGTCCAATAGCCGTTAGGAGGCACTCAATGCAGCATTCAAGAGAGCTCGACCCAACGGACCGTTGGAAGCCCAGAGAGCGTTGGCCGGCTCGGTAACGGCGCCCGAACGGTCGCGTAGCATAATTAGCCTTGAAGGCAATAGTTTAATGTACTTCAATTTGGCTGGAGGAGCGCCTACTATATAAAGGCCCCTCTACCCTTGTAATTAAGGGGGGCCATGCACAGTGAATAAGAGACACACATTCTAGCTATTATTTCGACTACTCTCCCTTTGCTAAAAGCTTTGTGAAAGGTGAATCCACCAACCAAGGTTGTGTTGGACTTCCCTGGGTCCAAAAACCCAAAAACCAACACTGGCGCCGTCTGTGGGGATTGATTCAAAGAGCTACGTGACTTTCTGAGTGAGGCGAGTCCGCAGGTCGACCAAGAAAGCATCACAAGCATGTCAGAAGGACGAGACCAAACGAATAACAGTGATAATGGAGCGGAATCAGATTTGAGAGAGCAGTTAAACCAACGAAACGCCTAAAGTCAGGAAAACGAGACAGCACCGGTAAACCGGCAACCACCTATGATACCCCTCACCCCGGAGCAACTCCACGCAATCGGGCGAGCCTTCGCTGACGCAATTCGAAGAGTGAGGGAGCAGTCGGTCTCTCGACCGATGCCTCGCCATCAGCAACCTTCCCAGAGGCCGGAAGACAGACGAGAGAACCGGCGGGCGGAGAGTCAACCAATACGATCGGTTCACTCGAGGCTAGGTCCGAACGCCGGACGGCAATCTGCACGATAACGACTAGGGGAGAGGGAGCCCAGCCGCGCACCAGCAGGCCCCCGAGATCAAGAAGCCGGTCCGCGAAAGAACTCGCACCAGGAGAACCAGGACTCGGGCACGACGGACCGAGCGTCTCGCGCACAATGACGACCGACTAGCTGAATCGGAAGTCGGCGAGAGTACCGAATCCACAGGAAACCATACCCGCAATAGAGGCAATGTGGCCCAATTGGCCCGAGAGGTACGAGATCTGAAGGAGCAAATGGAGGGAAGGACTAAATCCCTCGGGCAAACGTTGCTTACCGCTTTGCCATTCTCCTCCGAGATCATGTCTTACAAAGTGCCCAACGACTTCAAATTCCCGGAGCAGGCCACCTTTGACGGATCAGGCGATACACGCGAGCATCTGCTCAGTTATCAGGCCAAGATGCAAGTCTTAGGAGTCCGAGACCCGGTAATATGTCGCGCCTTCTTGCCCACGCTAAAAGGCTCGGCACAAAGGTGGTTGGTGGCGCTGCCTCCAGGACCGATTCACAATTTTGAGGAGCTGGCCGATCGCTTCATGAGTCATTATGCGGCCAACATCAAACCACAGAAGGATTTGACTCATCTGGGACACGTCCACCAAGAGGAAGGTGAGTCCTTGAAATCTACGTGGTTCGCTGGCAAAAAGAGATCCAGTCTATCGAGGAGGTCGAAGACTAGACCGCACTCACTTTTTTCATCGAGTCCTTGCGATCCGGGCAATTATACCGGGATCTGCGGGATAATCGCCCGGCCACCTACGCGGAAGCTATACACATGGATAATAAGAGGGCTAACACGGAGCAGGCCATGAAGCATAAACGACAGCGCGAAGTCGGAGGATTCGCTGGTGGAAAGAGGACCCGTGCGGAAACCAAGAAAAGGCGTCCGGAAAGGGCTCGGCGACCCGAAGCTAGGCATCCCTATGATAAGCCTATCGTTCATCCCTATAGGCCGGCTCCTCAACACTCGGTACACGAGGTACAAGCGGTCGCTCCACCTCCACCCCCGCCGACTGACGATCGCGTGACGAACGAAGAGACAGGTAAGATCTCTAAGTACTGCCGCTATCATAAATCTTACACTCACAGCACGGAAGAGTGCTTTTACTTGAAAAAGATCATGGAAGGAATCATCCAACAAGGGACCCCGCCTCCTAATCAGTGGAGGCAGAGGTCGGCGGCACGGGAGGACAATGACCCCGCAGTCGCCGCCGAGAGCAGTCGCGGCAAGCAGCCAGTGACCGAGGAAGATGAGGCCCAGTGGCGTCAGAAGCCGGTTATCAACATGATAGTCGACGGACCAGAAGGGGGCGACTCGGCGAACACCAGAAAGGCCTGGGCTCGACAGTTGTATGTCGGGACAGTATACGGGCGCGAAGAAGGCTCGAAGAAAGTGTGCCGGGAGCCCATCACGTTCACTAACAAGGACCTACCCACGGGGGAGACACCGCATCAAGATGCCCTGGTCATAGCGATGGACGTAAATGGGGTAGTCGTTCGACGAATCCTGGTTGACACCGGGAGCAGTGTCAACGTGCTATACCTCGAGACTTTCACAAAAATGGGACTAACCCGAGAGCAGCTGAATCCAGTCAAGACGCCACTCGCCGGTTTCACCAGAGACTCGGTGGAGGCAGAGGGATCCATTACCTTACCGGTGGAAGTTGGCAGCTATCCCGACGTACAGAAGCTCAGCATGAAGTTCATCGTGGTGAACCTAGCCTGCTCACACAATGCTATACTCGGCCGACCAGGCCTGGAGGACCTAGGAGCACTGATCTGGATTGAGCACCTCTGTCTGAAATTCCGCACACTGAGCGGGATAGGCACGGTACGTTGCGATAGAAGAGTCGCCCGCGACTGCTATCTACAGGCCTGCAGGGGGATGGGCAAGCGTGAAATGCAAGTCCACGAGATCACGGAAAGGCACCCAAGAAAGCGATGATACCCCGCCCGGAGCCGGCCGTGGAATTGGAAGAGGTTGAGATAGACCTTGAACAGCCAGACAGGCGGGTCAGAATTGGAGTGGGTCTCCTTGAGGAAATACGAGAGGAAGTTATCAAAGTACTCCGAGAGCACTGACTAGTCTTTGCCTGGGGTCCGGAGGATATGCAGGCGTCGACCGGTCCATCATCTCCCATCGACTCGCCGTGGATCCGGACCATCGGCCGGTCGTACAGAAAAAGCGGTATCTCGCCAACGACAGGAGGGAATTTGTAAAGAAAGAGGTGAGCACGCTGCTGGCCGCGGGCCACATCCTAGAAGTTAAATACCCGGAGTGGTTGGCGAACGTAGTCCTCGTACCGAAGCCCCCAGCTTGGCGAATGTGCGTGGATTATACTAATCTTAACAAAGCCTGCCCAAAGGATCCGTTCCCCTTGTCGCGGATCAATCAGCTGGTCGACGAGACCGCAGGGTCGGCTCTGCTAAGCTTCATGGACGCCTTCAGGGGGTATCATCAGATCTTCATGCACCCGGCTGACGAGGAAAAGACCGCGTTCCTAACACCAGACGGGGTATATTGTTACCGAGTTATGCCCTTCGGACTTAAGAATGCTGGGGCCACTTACACTCGGATGGTCGCCCGACTGTTCCAAGACCTCCTGGGGAAGTCCATGGCGGCCTACGTAGACGACATGCTTGTCAAAAGCCGAGAAGAGATTAAGCACGCGGAAGATTTGGCCGACTGCTTGCAGGTGATGCTAAGGTATAATCTCCGACTAAACCCAAAAAAATGTGCCTTCGCGGTGCAAGGCGGGAAGTTCTTAGGATACATGGTGACAAAACGAGGAATTGAGCCCAACCCTGAGAAGGTTCAGGCCATCATTGACATGCAGCCTCCTAGCACCGTCAAAGATTTACAACGGTTAACTGGTCGACTGTCTGCCCTCAGTCGCTTCTTAAGCAAGGCGGCAGGCAAAACCATACCATTCTTTGAGGCCATGAAGAAGAAGGAAGGCTTTGCATGGACGACCGAGTGCCACCAATCGTTCGAAGAGCTGAAGTAGTATCTTTCTACACCTCCGGTGTTGTCCACCCCTCAGGTGGGTGAGCCCTTGTTCTTATACTTAGCTGCTTCTCCCAAGGCAGTAAGCTCAGTACTGGTTCGGGAAGAAGAGCGTACCCAACACTCGGTATATTACGTAAGCCGCTCCTTGAAGGCCGCCAAGACGCGGTACATGGCTTTGGAAAAAATTGTCTACGCACTAGTAATCACCGTACGCAAGTTGGCGCCCTATTTCCAAGCTCATACCGTCCGGATCCTAACCAACCAGCCTCTGGGGAGCGTATTGCGGAACCCTACGTCGTCAGGTCGACTGGTAAAATGGGCCGTGGAATTAACCTAGTACAGGATCGAGTATCAACCACGACCGTCCATAAAAGGGCAAGCCTTGGCCGACTTCTTGATCGAGTGCACAGTAGGGGAAGGCGAGAAAGAGGGCACCATGGAAGATAGCTCAGGCGAATGGTGGGAGATGCACGCGGATGGAGCGACAAGCCAACAACACTGTCGAGGCGGAGTCATGCTAATTACTCCAGAGGGCTTCCGGCTTTACTACGCCCTAAGCTATTTATTTCCAACGTCCAATAACGAAGCCGAGTATGAGGCTGTGTTGGGTGGTCTTCGACTCGCCAAAACGCTGGGAGTGGAACGATTGCGAATTAAAACCGACTCCCGGTTAGTGGTCGGACAAATCTCCGGCACCTGCGAAGCTAAGAACGTCCGGATGACCCAGTATAAGGAGAAGGCGATAGAAATGCTGAAGAAATTCGGAACACATGAAACAGAGTACATCTCCCGGGCGGACAACATCGAGGCCGACATATTATCAAAAATTGCCTTAGAAGGAATACCAGATCACCTCGTCAAGATTTGCCAAAAGGAAGAGTTAAGTCGGCCAAGTATAGAGGAGACGCCATTGGAGGTCCAACAGGTAACTATCGAGGAGTGGGATCGAGAGAAAAACCCTGAGATGTTCTGGATAGAAGACATCCGGCGATTTAAGGAAACGGGAGAGTTGCCAGAAGACTCCGGAGTCGCCGCAAGGGTTCGACGAAAAACCCCTTCATTCCAGATCATTGACGGGCAAACGTAGAAGCGGTCATTCAGAGGCCCCCTCTTGAAGTGCCTACTCAGGCCTGAAGCCGAGAAGATAATGGATGAAGCCCATTGAGGAATCTGCGCCGCCCACCAAGGGGCCCACACTCTCGCTCGGAAACTAGTCGTCCAGGGGTACTACTGGCCGACCATGATGCGAGATTGCATCGAGTGGATAGCTAAGTGCGGCGTTTGCCAAGCCTTCGCCCGGAAGGATACTCGGCCGGCCACCTTCTACACGCCGGTCACCACGGCCATCCCTTTTACTAAGTGGGGAATCGACTTGTTAGGACCGTTGCCAGTCGCCCCTGGAAGCCTAAAATTCTGCGTCGTGGCCATCGATTACTTCACCAAATGGGTCGAGGCCGAGCCACTGCCACCATCACCGAGTACCAGTGTCGACGCTTCCTGTGGAAAAAGGTGATTTGCCGCTTCGGCCTGCCCGAGCACGTAGTTAGCGACAACGGTCGATAGTTCGATTGTCAAGCCTTCGCCGACTTCTGTCGCCGGCATAGTATACGACACACAAAGGTATCCGTCGCGTACCCCCAGGCCAACAGACAAGTCGAAAATGTAAATCGAACAATAGTGGACGGGAATCGGAAGAAGTTGGAGGATATTGGAGGAAGTTGGGCAGATGAGCTCGACCGGGTCCTATGGGCTTATCGAACTACGCAAAGACGGGCGACCGGAGAAAACCCATTTTCCTTAGCATACGGCTTCGAAGCCAAGGTCCCTATAGAAGTCGTCGAACCCACCCACCGTGTTCGCAACTATTCCGACGAAGAAAATGAGGAGAACCTGAGGATCGAAAAGAAATTCTTAGAGGAGAGAAGGGAGGTTGCATGCGCCCGGATGGTTGAGTATCAGCAGGCCGTGAAGAGATATCGCGATCGGAGGATTAGCCCACGAACCTTCCAGGTCGGTGATCTCGTACTACGAGATCGACAGGCCAGCCAGCCTACAGAAGGGGTATATTCGCGATCAAACGGGAGGGACCTTACCGCATTGCAGTCGTGGTCCAAGCTGGCACCTATAAACTGGAAACTCTGGAAGGGAAGCCCGTAGACCGGATCTGGAACGTTATCCACCTGAAGAAGTTTTACTAATAAAGAGGTTAGCCATGTGTAGAAATCCGAGTTCCCGATCTTGAATAAAAAGGTTTCGATTACCATCGGTTATCGTTTTTGCGAGAAGAGATAGGAAACAAGGGCCCAGATCCTTAGCCGTTTCTGAGAAAAAGCCAAAAGGAGTCGCTTCGACTGAGGGACTCGGCGAGTAAATTAAAGAAACGACAGGGCACTGACCCTAAACCGTTTCTGAGTAAAGAGAAAAAGCCTAAGGAGTCGCCTCGACTGAGGGACTCGGCGAGAAGAGATAGGAAACAAGGGCCCAGACCCTTAGCCGTTTCTGAGAAAAAGCCAAAAGGAGTCGCCTCGAGTGAGGGACTCGGCGAGAAAATTAAAGAAACAACGGGGCACTGACCCTAAACCGTTTCTGAGTAAAGAGAAAAAGCCTAAGGAGTCGCCTCGGCGAGAAGAGATAGGAAACAAGGGCCCAGACCCTTAGTTGTTTCAAAGAAAAAGCCAAAAGGAGTCGCCTCGACTGAGAGACTCGGCGAGAAAATTAAAGAAACAACGGGGCACTGACCCTAAACCGTTTCTGAGTAAAGAGAAAAAGCCTAAGGAGTCGCCTCGACTGAGGGACTCGGCGAGAAGAGATAGGAAACAAGGGCCCAGACTGTAACACCCCAGATTTTCAAGACATTTAAAACTTATAATAAAGGTAGAATCTTATTAAATCCCAAGATATAAATACAAGCGTTCGGGGTGCTATGCCACACCTGGGCTAGAGAAACCAAGTGCACAGGCTAACTAACTAATATCCTCAAAGCGTAAATACGTAAACGTGGCACGCAGGCCAAAAGGGAAACTATCTACTTCTAAGTTCTAGCGCACTCCAGTGACTTAATCTTCTGTGCCTTAAAGCCAAATATATCTGTTCAGCGAGAGATGCTGGTAACCCACTCCAACGCGTTGAAATACAATACATATAGAGATATATATAGATATACGAAAACCATTTTGAGCATGAAGATATATCCTACGAACTCTAGCTTTAAAAACCGGGAATGACTCAACAGATAAGGCCAGACGCAAGCAACAGTTATAACGAGCATATGCAGTTCACAACAGATAAGGCAGATAAGGCAAAGCATAATCAATGATCATAACCCAACATGAGTAATCCCCAATATAAATCCCATAGTCACATCCCCCAAGACACTCGTAATCACAACTCGTCCATGTCACAACACATAACACACTTTGTTGGCGCCACAGGACCAATCGCATGCCCATACATGAGGGTCAGCGCATATAGCTCTGACATGGCCCCGCAGCACCCTGCCCCGTATCGCAACACGGAGGGGTCGATCGCAACTGACCGATGAACCGCAGCTCATCATAGTGTTTGATCGCAACCAAACAGTGGACCGCAGCCCAAGAGAATGTCATCTGACCGCAGCCAGGAAAAAGGACGAACCGCAGCTCGTATAGAAACGTTTGATCGCAACCAAACGGTGGACCGCAGCCCAAGAGTATCAATCTGACCGCAGCCAGCTTCTGAACCGCAGCTCAGGATAACCAATCCGATCGCAACCGAATTGGGGTAACACACACATAGCACATAGCAAGCACATGCAACCCACATTACACGTTAGGAAGGGGGAGAAAACGTATAACAAAACCTATGCGTGATCCATCACTTACTAAGAATAGTCCTAAGGGGTTCATACTTCTTCCACCTAGGTCAACGGGATACCAATTCAACTAGCATGCAATATAATAGACTCATAAACCTACGAACGGTACCCGAAACATCAAACTAGACATAGGCACGATAAACGGAGTCCGTTGGGACACCACGGGGAACGGGGAACATCAAACGGGGGAGCCGGGATCCCAAGGTGGGGGAATTTCCAGCGGGTAGCCGGTGGGTGGGGGGCCACCCGCCGGCTGCCCGCCGGTTTTACTGTTCCGGGCAGCGGGTCGCCGGCGGGCAGCTGCCCGCCCGCCGGCTACTCGCTGCCGGGCGGTGTTTCACGGCCGTGGGTAGGTGGCGGGTCCCCTACCCCCCCACCTACCCCCCACTGACTCTTTTCATCACTTTTGTGCCCCGGGAACCATTGTGGAACCCGAAACCATGCTTAGACACCTTACAATGCAATTAACGACAACACGTAGACAATTAACTGATCAATTACGAGAAATGAACGGCACATAACCTATCATGCTTTTCTAAATATAATCAACACCCAAACATGCGATTTCCCCACCCCACAATCCAAGAATCATAACATACGATACAACCTAGGGTTCTAATCACTTTTATATCAACAAGGATACGATTCGACTTCTAATTGCAAGATTCGGTAAGAATAACACATAACCATAAAGAGCATCACACAATTATCAAGAACAACACATAATCATCAAGAACTCCATATAATCATCAAGAACACCATAATTATCAAGAATCTCCCAATATCAAGATTATCAAGATCCCTCATGGGATCATCACATCAAACATTAATAATCATTATCATATCTCGCCAATCACAATAATATGGGGGAAACCCTAAGGGGGAATCATAGCTATGAAAATAGGTTTTGTTGAGACATGGGTTACCTCTTAGCCTTAATTAATTCCTTGGCTATGAAGGGTCTTTCTTTAAGCTTTCTTGCTTTCTTGATTTCTTCTAAGGGGATTCTTGGAGCACTTTGGGGTGGTGGAACGTTTATTGTGGTGAGGGGTTCTAGGTGCCTCTTAAGTCCCCTATTTATATATTTAGGAGTCCTGGTTAGGAACTAATATTATAGGCTTGCTAATTCTATTCCTTTTGGAACTAAGGATTGGGTTTAGGGATAAGGGTCCATGGTCCATAGTGGACCATATTAATTAATTAAAGGGAATCCTAATCGTAGTCTGAATAGTAAAAGGCCTACTTCCTTTATTCCTAATAGATAACTAGGTCTAGGATTCCTAAATTAGAATCTGAATAGTAAAGGGTTTACTTTCTTTATTCCTAATAGGCTTAGGACTCTACTTTAGGCAAGGGTCCACGGTTCATGGTGGACCTTTATTAATTAATTAAAGGAAACCTAACCGAATTAAATCATATTTAATTATTATTAACGGGATTAATTTAATAATTAATCCGGGATTGAAGGCCGTAACACGGGGTGTTACACTCTCCCTCCCTTACGAGAAGCTTCGTCCCGAAGCTTGGAAATCATTGCAGGGTTAACGAGTCAATAGAAGAACCGTGGTCCTATAGAGAAGGTATTCCACGGGGAAATTGTATACTTGCACGCCTATGTGTGTTGGGTTTTTGGGAGCGATTAGGTTTTACAGGGCTAAGAGAGTGGGTTTCAAACTTGAGGACACGGTGAATTCAGGAATTAGGATCAAGTTTTCAAGGTTGCAACTTAGGTTGTGAGGTTGCCACTTGTATGGAATCGTTAAAACATGGGATTGAGAATGGGGTCTGAAGGGTAGAAAGGGTTTTGAAATAAGGAAGGGGCCGATTTTCCGAGGGAGGGAAAGGAATTCGGCTAGGATGGGTTAAGGTTTCTCGATCCCAAGTGAATAATCTGGTTAGATGCTTTGATCACGATGCGCCGACGAGCTGATGATCCTCCTTCCTTGGTGTTGGTGCTTGCTTGACTTTAAGATCCTTGTTAGACCTTGCGTCCCAGGCTACGGTTTCATCCTTCTCTTCTTTCTTGAGGGAATTTCCCGTGGTGATTCAACACTTACTTCTTTAATGCGCCCAAGGTCTTGACCGAGTTGGGTCAACCAAGCCAATCTCTTAGGGCGCATTTCCCAAATTCTTACCAAAGTCTCTTGGGAGTCGATGGACTTTGGGTTGAATTTCTCTTCTTATTGAATTTCACCTCCTCTTTAGTGGATGAAATTCTTAGTAAGACTTCATGTCTTACCCGAGGTTCGGCATTGTTGTGCCCTGTTTGTGTTATTTTTAATGATGAAGGTGTCCTTGCGTGCCCTTTTTCTTTTAAAGCGCAGTCGGTTACCAAATCTCGTTGTGGGATGACTCGGCGAATTTACGAGTCACCTCATCTCCTTGTAGGTCCTTAATGACCCTTGAAGTCTTGGCGCGAATGTGTTCTTCACCCTTTTGCTTAGCACCATGGGCTACGTAGTTCTTGATTCCATACAACTTGTAAGGAGTCCTCTGATTTGCTCGAACGATGTCCATAGTTTGGAGGAGTCCCGGTCCCTCCTTAGCATTTTGACTTTTAAGGTTTTCGTGGGTTCTTAGTACGAGTTCCCAACTCGCCTCCTTGGTTTGCGCAATCCTTTACGCCAAACATCCCTAGTCGGTTGTATTGTAGGATCCGATTTCAATTACTCGTGCAATGTAATTGATTGTGATTTCCCGATGGTGTCTCGTGCGTCAAGGTCTTTTACGTAGGACACTATGTTTGGGTGGTCCATGGTTCCTTACCCAAGACTCACATTCCTCAATCGAGGCACACAAGTGCGCCACAAATCAATAAAATGAGGGGTTAAGAAATCAGCACATTGTACCAGTGGGCGCGAGGTGGGCGGTCGTCCTCCTGCCAAGGACCCGCCAAGGTCCCGTCAAGGACCCGTTGGGGACCCGCGGGAAAGTGACTAGGAATAGTCAATTCCTTCGGGAAGGACCCCAAAAATGCACCAATTCATGTCCTGACAAGTCCCATGCCCTTGTGCACAATAAAAGGGACTTGGATACATAGGATGACCCATCGTACAATGTTCATTGATCCTTAAGCACGAGTTCTAGAGGTAGATATACATACATATATATATCTATGTTTTCTTGGTCTGGGTTTAAAGGGGTGTAAGGAGTGCAAGGGCTAGGTTTCAAAGTCGAGGGGCGGATAGGGTCGATGTCTCAAGGTCGTAATACAGGAAGGAAGGTTGCCACCTTGTACGGGTTTGTCTGTAATGAGGGATCAAGAGCGAGGTTTGGAGTGATAGGACGGATTCTTTAACGAAATGGTACTTGATTGGCAAGGGGAGGGAAAGGGGCTAAGGACTCTTGGCTTCGGGTGATTATACCTGTTTGGGGCTTGGTTGTGGCGTGCAGTCGAACTGGTGATCCCTTTTCCTTGGCTTTGTTTGATTCTAAGATTTTCGTTTGATCTTCTCTTCCTGTGTCGAAGTCCCCTTCGTTTCTATGGCTTCCAGGGGAATTCTCGTGATGGTTTCCGTGCACGTTCCCCTCGGATGTCCAGAAGTCTGGACCCAGTCAGTTTAGTGGGTCAAACCCCTAGGTCTTGACTCCTAATCCGTGCCGAGGGTTCTTAAGGGTAAGGGGGGTTTCGGGTTAGTCTTTCTTGTTCTATTGGGTTTCATCCCTTCCTTGGTGGATGAAATTCTTAGCAAGGATTTATGTGCTCCTCGAGGTTCGGCCTGTTTGCACCTATTTGAGGATGTTTTCTGTAGCGAGGGCCCCTGACACATTGAACGTATTTGTTTGCCCGCTCTTGTCAATGCATGGCGTTCTTCGGTGGCGTACGTACAGGCTATGGTTTCTCGTGAAGCCTTCACGGTTTTCGTGCAAGGGTGGGGTGATACGTATTCGTAACCTCCACCTACTTCGCCGATTCCTATCTAACAACTTATTTTAATATTGAATCAATGAATGTCGGTTCTTCATGCCCCTGGGCAGGGTAAGGGCCTTATGCTGCTCTACGGTTTTTTTAACAGGGTTTACAAACGGAGTGGGGATATGAACTTAGAGTAAGGGCAATAACAATTTAGGGTTTCTGAGGGTTTGGGTTAAGCGCAACAAAGGGCGAGCAAGGTCATGACGGTTGCGAATTTGCTCTTAAGGTAATTAAGGATTCGGGGTGGGAGTTTTCAACAAATAGGGGTATCAAGATGCTGGGGTTTCAGGGCGGATGATATTTTAAATTGGGGTGGTGGGGTCGCAAGGTGTCGCGATATACTTACCTTGCACCCAAGGATTCGACTAATGGTGTCGTTCCATCGCTACTTTAATAGGTGTCCTAGTTCTCCTTCCTGTTTGTTGTAGCCGCAACCCGGGTTTGCCGAGATAAGGCAACTTGTCGGAAGGTGCATGTCATTTGTCTGACTCGGGGGTTATCGTGGTTACCCTGGGTTGGTGCGTATTGCAGTCCGTCCCTTTTAGCAGTCCTGACTGTAACGCCTTTTCTTAGTAGTCATCCAAATCTTCCTTTTCTTTGGTCAGGGTCCTTGTCAAGTCTTTTGACGGGAGTTAGGACGAGGCGATTTATCGGGTAAGTGTACGTTACCCAGTTGTGGAAGTAAACTTATCTATTCGCACCCTTACCTGGTGTGGTAAGCGTAGGGGGAGGTTCCTTTAAGTTGGAGAGGGATGAAGTGAGGGGAGGTTATGTGTAGGTTTCACAATCTCACTGCGCGTCCTAAGATTCCTAGATCCTATGTTCCTAAGTACCTAGAGTTCAAGCCTAGTGTCCTAATGTCCGGTCTTAAGAGTCTTATCCAAGGGTCAAACTTAAGCTCTGATACCAACTGTAACACCCCAGATTTTCAAGACATTTAAAATTTATAATAAAGGTAGAATCTTATTAAATCCCAAGATATAAATACAAGCGTTCGGGGTGCTATGCCACACCTGGGCTAGAGAACCCAAGTGCACAGGCTAAATAACTAATATCCTCAAAGCGTAAATACGTAAACGTGACACGCAGGCCAAAAGGGAAACTATCTACATCTAAGTTCTAGCGCACTCCAGTGACTTAATCTTCTGTGCCTGAAAGCCAAATATATCTGTTCAGCGAGAGATGCTGGTAACCCACTCCAACGCGTTGAAATACAATACATATAGAGATATATATAGATATACGAAAACCATTTTGAGCATGAAGATATATCCTACGAACTCTAGCTTTAAGAACTGGGAATGACTCGACAGATAAGGCCAGACGCAAGCAACAGTTATAACGAGCATATGCAGTTCACAACAGATAAGGCAGATAAGGCAAAGCATAATCAATGATCATAACCCAACATGAGCAATCCCCAATATAAATCCCATAGTCACATCCCCCAAGACACTCGTAATCACAACTCGTCCATGTCACAACACATAACACACTTTGTTGGCGCCACAGGACCAATCGCATGCCCATACATGAGGGTCAGCGCATATAGCTCTGACACGGCCCCGCAGCACCCTGCCCCGTATCGCAACACGGAGGGGTCGATCGCAACCGACCGATGAACCGCAGCTCATCATAGTGTTTGATCGCAACCAAACAGTGGACCGCAGCCCAAGAGAATGTCATCTGACCGCAGCCAGGAAAAAGGACGAACCGCAGCTCGTATAGAAACGTTTGATCGCAACCAAACGGTGGACCGCAGCCCAAGAGTATCAATCTGACCGCAGCCAGCTTCTGAACCGCAGCTCAGGATAACCAATCCGATCGCAACCGAATTGGGGTAACACACACATAGCACATAGCAAGCACATGCAACCCACATTACACGTTAGGAAGGGGGAGAAAACATATAACAAAACCTATGCGTGATCCATCACTTACTAAGAATAGTCCTAAGGGGTTCATACTTCTTCCACCTAGGTCAACGGGATACCAATTCAACTAGCATGCAATATAATAGACTCATAAACCTACGAACGGTACCCGAAACATCAAACTAGACATAGGCACGATAAACGGAGTCCGTTGGGACACCACGGGGAATGGGGAACATCAAACGGGGGAGCCGGGATCCCAAGGTGGGGGAATTTCCAGCGGGTAGCCGGTGGGTGGGGGGCCACCCGCCGGCTGCCCGCCGGTTTTACTGTTCCGGGCAGCGGGTCGCCGGCGGGCAGCTGCCCGCCCGCCGGCTACCCGCTGCCGGGCGGTGTTTCACGGCCGTGGGTAGGTGGCGGGTCCCCTACCCCCCCACCTACCCCCCACTGACTCTTTTCATCACTTTTGCGCCCCGGGAACCATTGTGGAACCCGAAACCATGCTTAGACACCTTACAATGCAATTAACGGCAACACGTAGACAATTAACTGATCAATTACGAGAAACGAACGGCACATAACCTATCATGCTTTTCTAAATATAATCAACACCCAAACATGCGATTTCCCCACCCCACAATCCAAGAATCATAACATACGATACAACCTAGGGTTCTAATCACTTTTATATCAACAAGGATACGATTCGACTTCTAATTGCAAGATTCGGTAAGAATAACACATAACCATAAAGAGCATCACACAATTATCAAGAACAACACATAATCATCAAGAACTCCATATAATCATCAAGAACACCATAATTATCAAGAATCTCCCAATATCAAGATTATCAAGATCCCTCATGGGATCATCACATCAAACATTAATAATCATTATCATATCTCGCCAATCACAATAATATGGGGGAAACCCTAAGGGGGAATCATAGCTATGAAAATAGGTTTTGTTGAGACATGGGTTACCTCTTAGCCTTAATTAATTCCTTGGCTATGAAGGGTCTTTCTTTAAGCTTTCTTGCTTTCTTGATTTCTTCTAAGGGGATTCTTGGAGCACTTTGGGGTGGTGGAACGTTTATTGTGGTGGGGGGTTCTAGGTGCCTCTTAAGTCCCCTATTTATATATTTAGGAGTCCTGGTTAGGAACTAATATTATAGGCTTGCTAATTCTATTCCTTTTGGAACTAAGGATTGGGTTTAGGGATAAGGGTCCATGGTCCATAGTGGACCATATTAATTAATTAAAGGGAATCCTAATCGTAGTCTGAATAGTAAAAGGCCTACTTCCTTTATTCCTAATAAATAACTAGGTCTAGGATTCCTAATTAGAATCTGAATAGTAAAGGGTTTACTTTCTTTATTCCTAATAGGCTTAGGACTCTACTTTAGGCAAGGGTCCACGGTTCATGGTGGACCTTTATTAATTAATTAAAGGAAACCTAACCGAATTAAATCATATTTAATTATTATTAACGGGATTAATTTAATAATTAATCCGGGATTGAAGGCCGTAACACGGGGTGTTACACAGACCCTTAGCCGTTTCTGAGAAAAAGCCAAAAGGAGTCGCCTCGACTAAGGGACTCGGCGAGAAAATTAAAGAAACAACGGGGCACTGACCTTGAACCGTTTCTGATTAAAGAGAAAAAAGCCTAAGGAGTCGCCTCGACTGAGGGACTCGGCTAGAAGAGATAGGAAACAAGGGCCCAGACCCTTAGCCGTTTCTGAGAAAAAGCCAAAAGGAGTCGCCTCGACTGAGGGACTCAGTGAGAAAATTAAAGAAATAACGGGGCACTGACCCTGAACCGTTTATGAGTAAGGAGAAAAAGCCTAAAGAGTCGCATCGACTGAGGGACTCGGCGAGAAAAGTCAGGAAACAAGGGTCCAAATCCTTAGTCGTTTCCGTAAAGAGAAAAAGCCTAAGGAGTCGCCTCGACTGAGGGACTCGGCGAGAAGATATGGGAAACAAGGGCACAGACCCTTAGCCGTTTCTGAGAAAAAGCCAAAAGGAGTCGTCTCGACTGAGGGACTCGGCGAGAAAATTAAAAAAACGACGGGGCACTGACCCTAAACCGTTTCTGAGTAAAGAGAAAAAGCCTAAGGAGTCGCCTCGACTGAGGGACTCGGCGAGAAAAGTCAGGAAACAAAGGTCCAAACCCTTAGCCGTTTCCGTAAAGAAAAACCTAAGGAGTCGCCTCGACCGAGGGACTCGGCGAGAAAAGACAAGAAACGAGGGTCAAAACCCTTAGTCGTTTCCGTGAAGAAATCTAGAAGGAGTCGCCTCGACTCCGTCATAGGTCTCAACAAGATAATATATCAGTTATTCCCTATATTAAAAATGAGGAGTAGCAGTCGAAGAGAGCATAAAAGAAATTGTATTAAATTAAAAGGCCTGGAAGGGAGGCCAACCTTTACAAAAAGAGGGCTACCAAAAGGAAAACCTTAAACTACGGGGGAGGGGGTGTCGACATCAACTTCCTCGACTCGAGCTTACGCCGTTGGTCTAGCTGGAAGAGCAAGTGAGGAGTCTTCTGCCTGGGGGGCGGCTCGGTAAGCTCAGAAGGTTCTGCCACGGGGAGAGCTGCCGGATCCGCAATCAGCACGGGCCCATCAGTCGCCGGCAGAGGATCCAGCACTGGCTTCAGGCCCCAGCTCTCAGGGGTGAAGGCAAGATCGCGGGCCAGCCCACCTTATTCACGGTGAACAGTTACCGGAAAAGGTCCAGGTCTGGCTCACAAAGCCACCAATGGCAGAGATTGATGAAGCAGGTGAGGAAACGGTGAGAGTTGGGCACTAACTGACCCGGAACGAGGTTGTAATGGCGGTAGAAAAGGGAGAGAAATGGACACGGAGGCACTCGAAAGTCAAAGGCAACCGAATGCAAGTGAATACCCACACAACCCTCCAGTGGGTAAAAAATGTGCCGCTTTCTGGAGCAAAAACAAGGGCCGAAGGCCCTAGAAGAAAGCGGGCCATGTCTAGGTCCGCCACAGAGATCTGCGACGGAAGCCCCACCGGCCGGACGATGGGTTTGAACTTGCCTCGCGGCCGTCCGGCGCCATCAGGAAGAGCCGCCACCGTCGTGAGAGGGGCTGGGCTCAGAGGAGTAGCCGTCCCCGAAGAAGAGGGGGTCGGTTGAGAAGGAGATGCCCATGGGAAACCTGACGGAATCTCCATACGACGAGGACTAGAAGAAGAAGAAGAAGACGAGGACGTCGACGCGGGGGTTCCCGCCGAACGACGGGAAGAAGAAGAGTCAGAGGATGAAGACATTGTACCAACATGAGGGTGCCAACGGAGAAAGAACGCAGGGAGGGTCCGAGAGCCTTGAAGATTTTTGAGAAGTTTGAAGAAAGTGGGAAGAAGAGGGAAGAAGAAGGGCATTTAAAGGGGGGAGAATCCCAAAGAGCGGCCACGTGTCACCCTCTCATTGAAGAAGAGGAGGGTGACAAGAAGTGAAGGGACGCCGCATTTAATGCCTGGGAAGTCGGGGTGACGGTTCAGGCCTAGGGTTAACCTGTAAACGGCGTGTCTACCCTAGGCTAGAACCGGGTAGCAGTGACCTAGATTGTTAACCGGAGGCCCATTGTAGGCCCTGTGTTAGGAATAAATTGTAATTGATTTTGATATGCCATATTGTAAATCGTAGATCCCCAATTTTATTTTGGATAGACTAGTCGAGTCATAGACCAAGAAAGGGAAAAATAAATTCATTAGTTGAGGAATTGGAGTACAAGCTTTTTGCAATTCACATGGAATTTCTCATCAATTATCTACCGCTAGAACACCACAACAAAACGGTGTTGCCGAAAGAAGAAACCGAACGCTTAAAGAAGCCGCACAAGTGATGATCAGTGCAGCCGGTCTCCCGAAACGATATTGGGCGGAAGCTATCAACACTGCTTGCTAAACTCAAAATTGAAGCATGATCCACAAGCAGTATAACAAGACGCCATATGAGCTTTATAAAGGGAGAAAACCAAATATTGGTTATTTTCATATTTTTGGATGCAAGTGCTTTATTCATATTAATGATAAATTGCATCTAAAAGCTTTTGATGAGCGTGCAGATGAAGGAATTTTTCTAGGATATTCGACTACCAGCAAAGCTTTCAGAGTGTTGAATAAAAGAACAATGGTGGTTGAAGAATCCATACACGTGGTATTTGATTAAAAATCACACGTCAATATTGATGCTCTGGACGAAAATGGCGAAAATATTGAGCAAAATGGTAACAAGTGTCATATTGATTTTTGTGATACTGATGATACGTGTGAAGAAAATATTTTGCAGGGAATGGATGAGTTGGAAATTAATTCACTAGAAAATCCCATCTCTCATCCAGTAAGAAATGAAGTGCGGGATGCAATTGGTATTGAAATTGCAAATCAACCCAGGGATGCAGTAGAAGTGGAAATTGCAAATCAGACCTTGGATGCAATTATTGGAGAAGTTGGAAATTTACAAAATGAAGCAGAAATTCGAAACAGTGCTACCTCTTCTCAACCAGTGAATCCACCCAGCACCATGCACCCTTTTGAACCAGACTTAAGATGGCTCAAAAATCACCCACCAGAATTAGTGATCGGAAATGTTCGAGATGGCGTGAAAATAAGATCATCTACCATGGAAGCATTGTTCACATGTTATCTATCACAGATTGAACCAAAAGAAGTGGACGAAGCTCTAAATGATCCAAGTTGGATTGATGTCATGCAAGAGGAACTTGATCAATTCAAAAGAAATGATGTTTGGGAACTTGTTCCAAGACCAATGAACCACAATGTTGTAGGAACTAAATGGGTCTTTCGGAAAAAAGCAAACGAAGAAGGCGTGATTGTTAGGAATAAAGCAAGGCTCGTTGCAAAAGGATACTCTCAAGAAGAAGGAATATATTTTGATGAAATCTTTGCACCGGTAGCCAGACTCGAAGCTATCAGAATTTTCCTAGCCTACGCCGCACACAAAGATTTCACTGTTTATCAAATGGACGTGAAAAGCGCATTCTTGAATGGTCTACTCGAAGAAGAAGTTTATGTCGAACAACTCCCAGGTTTTAAGGTAAAAGGCGAAGGTGATAAAGTCTACAAACTGAAAAAGGCATTGTATGGGTTGAAACAAGCACCTCGAGCTTGGTATGATACTTTGTTAATGTTCTTGATAAGCTGTGGATTCACCAAAGGCCTTGTTGACAAAACTCTATTTAGAATTCAAGATGGTGATTATATTTTATTAGTGCAAATATATGTTGATGATATTATTTTTGGAAGCACTAATAATTCTTTGTGTGAGAAATTTTCGAAGCTTGTGCAGAATAAATTCGAAATGAGCATGATGGGTGAATTGAATTATTTCTTGGGCTTACAAGTCAAACAATTGAAGGAAGGAATATTCATCAATCAAGCAAAGTACACCCGCGACTTGATAAAGAAGTTTGGCCTTGATGGAAAATCATCAATTAAAATTCCAATGAGTACATCAATAAGGCTAGACAAAGACGAAGATGGAAAAGATGTCGAACAAACGAAGTATAGAGGAATGATTGGTTCACTACTATACCTCACTGCAAGCAGGCCGGACATTTCTTATGCTGTGGGAGTGTGTGCAAGATTCCAAGCAAATCCAAAAGAAAGCCACCTCACCGCAACAAAGAAGATCATAAGATACTTGAAGGGCACAATCAATGTTGGATTGTGGTATCCTAAAGGTACAGATTTTACTCTAACTGGTTTTTCAGATGCGAATTTTGCAGGTTGTAAAATAGACAGAAAAAGCACCTCCGAAACGTGTCAATTCTTGGGAGGAAGGTTTGTTTCTTGGTTTAGCAAAAAGCAAAATTCCATCGCAACTAGTACCGTCGAGGCCGAATATATTGCTGCAGGAAGTTGTTGTGCTCAAATTTTGTGGATGAAGCAACAGTTGAAGGATTATGGAGTAAATTGTGACGATGTTAGCATATTTTGTGACAATACAAGTGCAATCGCCATCACTCACAATCTGGTGCTTCACTCAAGAACCAAACATATCGACATACGACATCATTTCATAAGGGATCATGTTGAAAAGAAAGATCTAAAAATTGAGTATATCCCTACGGAGAATCAAGTTGCAGATATTCTCACGAAGCCTTTATGCGAAACAAGATTTTCTACTTTAAGGCATGAATTGGGAATGTTGGAAATGAGCTAAGTATCACTGAATTTAATTTCTTGATCTAATATCATACATATGCTCAAATTATGTGTTTTACGTGTTTATATGTTTTTATATGTTTTTCATGTTTTCATATTTCTATGTGCTTAATTTTTACGTAAGCTAATTTGCTAAATGTGTTAAGTTTTTAATTATGAATTTGCATGTAATGTTTAACGTGATTTTATATGCCATGCAAATTAATTTGACAAAATGTGCAATTTTATTTAATCTAATTTGTTTTTGAATTGCATGTTTTAATCGTTACTTGGACCGCAAGTTATGTTCATGTTTGTGTTAATTTGTTTGCATGAACAATCTATTTGCGAATTATGTTTTATAATCTGGTTTATAATTTGCATGTTTATGTTATTTTGTGATTAGAATAATTTTTACTAGTTTCTAAATAATAGTTTATGTGTTTAAGAAATTTGTTTACATATACATGTTTAGAATGTACCGTATGCATGTATGTATTTTCTTGGTAATTTTAATTAAAATTTGGTTAGTTACCAAAATTTATGCTTATTTTAATTGGGAATAACCGTGTTTATGCATGATTATATATATGGATGTGATTTAATTGCTAATTATTTAAATTCCATATATGTTTCAAAAATTGCATGTGTAATTTACGGATATGTGTGTGATTTATGTGATCATAATTATGTGTTTAATCTGATGTGTACGTGTTTTTGAGAATAAAAAGGAAGAGATCAGATTGGATTGAAACCTCCTCCCTCTAAACCTCTACCCATAAAACCCAATCCCATTAAAACTCTTCACCTCTCAAAACTCACACCCCTTAAACTTCTATCCATAATTAATCCGACAAAATCCGACCCTCTCTCTCACAAAATCAGATCCCCTCTCCCTAAAAATCTCCTCCCAAATCCTCTCTCTCTCTCAAATCTTCAAGAATAATCAGAGGTGTCCATTCATAATCTTCTTACTCTATACACCTTACGTATATAGGGTACCTAAGAGACTGTGAAGCATTTAATGCTCTTGTCTGCTAATGATAACTCTTTTATCTTTCCTAGTAACACCTTAACAAAAAGACACCTCCACCCCTAAATGTGCCTTGTCACCACACCTATTCTAAGGGTCTCAATTGAGATTTCTATCTGAGAATTTTACCTCATCTTAAATCCTTCTTAAACCATACGAAACCCTTCGTATTCCTCTCAGACGAAAATTCCAGTTCTACCAAGATAAAAAATCTCTCTCTCTCTCAAGCTCTCAATCTCACCGGCGAACACCATGTCTGGAACTAAAGCCATGCAACCCAAAAATCTTCTTATTCTATAACAACAATTGATTGATGGGATGACGCTCAATCCAGATTTCTT
Source organism: Ipomoea nil (assembly GCF_001879475.1). Classification (NCBI taxonomy): domain Eukaryota; kingdom Viridiplantae; phylum Streptophyta; class Magnoliopsida; order Solanales; family Convolvulaceae; genus Ipomoea; species Ipomoea nil. Next base: position 3,306,630 of record NW_017618593.1, on the reverse strand, counting down.
CATGATTGGAGCAGTCAACAAGGAAATAGCAAATAAGATTCTCAATGCTTTGAAGGATTGTGGACTATATGATTTCTTCACCTACAAATATGTTGGAGCTTTTGTAATAGATGTGACCGAGTTCTATCTTCATGCTACTGTGAAGGACAACGTGATTCATTCTAAGGTTGGAAGAACATATGTTCAAATTTCTGAAAAAGACATCAAGAATTGCTTCAAATTCCCTGATTCAAAGTTGATGCCAGAAGCTCACCACTATGATGTTCAATCTTTCTGGGATGAAATTCGTGGTCCAAAAGCACCTGTAGCTCATGGCTTGACTGAAACAAAGAACGTGTTGAAACCGGAGTATGATATGCTTATTGAGATGGTGTACAAAATCCTTGACAACAAGCTTGGAAGTGTGGACGATCTATCTGGAACTTCCGTGAGTTTAATGAACGGAATCATGCAAGGAATAACGTTCAACTGGGCTAAGTACATCTTCAATCGCCTATTATTCTTTGTAAACAATGCAAAACTTCATGGAAGACCACTTGAAGGAAATCACTTTCTTCATAAAGTTGGGTACAGACTTATTGTTGGAGAAATTCTAAGAAAGAAGAATGTGCCTCTTAGAAGACATAAAAGTGTTGGAATCTACAGAACACTTTTCAGAAAATTTGGACCCGACTATGGCAAGAAATCAAACCAAAAGAAAGGATCTGAGGGAGGTGGTTCCACAAGCACACCACAAAGCTCTCGAAGAAGGAACAGTAGAACCGTATCGGCAGCGAGTGCACATATGGGTTCTAGCACTCCAAGCAACAGAGATCAAGAAGCCGTAAACTCGGCTCTAGCACTTATTCCATCTCAAGAAGTGGCGGAATTTGAAGCTCATGAAGTAGACATAACCGTGATGCCAGCTGAAGAAGATACCACCCAAATGGAGTTTGCAGGATTTGAAGTGCAAGTTTCAAATGACTTGCAAAGGAGATTCTCGAGTCAATCAGCAGTTGAAACTAATGTTGAACCCATTGTGTTCGACACAACACAAACCTGAGATGATCCAGAACTGATGAAGGAATTAAACCGAGTTCAAGCATGGAAGGAATGGAGACTTGAAAGATATCATTCTTTCATCTCAAAAGTTGACTCAGAGTTGATACGAAGTGAAGAATTTGCTTTTGAATGGCTTGGAACTGACTCAATGCTCGAAGCACTAAACATGGATGCAAATCAAATTTATGGACTGAAGCTTCAAGAGAAAAATAGTAAAGGAAAACGAGTGGCCGTGTAACACCCCAGATTTTCAAGATATTTAAAACTTATAAAATAAAGGTGAAATCCCATTAGATCCCAAAACATAACACAAGAGTACGGGGTGCTATGCCACACCTGAGCTAGAGAACCCAGGTGCACAGGCTAACTATCTAATATCCTTAGTAATGTAAATGTATAAACATGGCACGCAGGCCGAAGGGGAAACTATCTACTTCTACGTTCCAAGTTCTAGCGCGCTCCGGTGACCTATTCTTCTGTGCCTGAAAGCCAAATATATCTGTTCAGCGAGAGATGCTGGTAACCCACTCCAACGCGTTGAAATACAATACATATAGAGATATATATAGATATACGAAAATCATTTTGAAGCATGAAGATATATCCTACGAGACTCTAGCTTTTAAAACCGGGAATGACTCGACAGATAAGGCTAGACCCAAGCAACAGTTATAACAGGCGTATACAATCCTCAACAGGCAAGAAAGATAAAGCCGAGCACAATTAATAATCATAACCCAATGTAAACAATCCCCAACATAAATCCCTTAGTCACATCCCCCAATATACTCATAACCACAATTCCTCCATATCTCATCACATAGCACACTTTGTTAGCGCCACAGGACCAATCGCACGCCCATACATGAGGGTCAGCGCATATAGCTCTGACACGGCCCCGCAGCACCCTGCCCCGTCTCACATTACGGAGGAGCCGATCGCAACCGACTGATGGACCTTTGTCCTACATAATATTTATATACCTGACCGGTCTTAACCAGCCTGGTTAACAGTTGGGATGGTTCTCAGCCCATTCAACTGCCCATATAGTGGACCTTTGTCCTATATAATATTTATATACCTGACCGGTCTCTACCAGCCTGGTTAACAGCCGGTATGGTTCTCAGCCCATCCGACTGCCCGTATAGTGGAACTTAGTCCTATATAATATTTATATACCTGACCGGTCTCTACCAGCCTGGTTAACAGCCGGTATGGTTCTCAGCCCACCCGACTGCCCGTATAGCCCGATTGATCTCAATCAAGTCGGGGTGACACGCACACATAACACGTAGCAAGCACATGCAACCCACATAAACATATTGGGAAGGGGAGGAAACGTATAACGAAACCTATGCGTGATCCTTCACATGCTAAGAATAGTCCTAAAAGGTTCATACTCCTTTTACCTAGGTCAGCGGGATACCAATTCAACTAGCATGCAATATATAAGACTCATACAACCTACCAACGGTACCCGAAATATCAAACTAGACATAGGCACGATAGACAGAGTCCGTTGGGACACCACGGGGGTCGGGGAAACATCAAACGGGGAAGCCAAAATCCCCAATTGGGGTGCAAACCAGCGGGTAGCCGGTGGGTGAGGGATCACCCGCCGGCTGCCCGCCGGCGGTAACAAAATCGGGCAGCGGGTGCCCGGCGGGCAGCTGCCCGCCCGCCGGCTGCCCGCTGCCAGCGTTGCCCAAGGAGGCTGCGGGTAGGTGGCGGGTCCCCTACCCCCACCTACCCCCCATTGACTATTTTCATCAAGAAACGCCCTGGGAACCTTTGTGGAACCCGAAACCATGCTTGGACACTTTCAAACGCAATTGATAACACACGTAGACAATTAACGGATCAAAATCAGGAAACAATCGGCACATAACCTATCATGCTTTTCTAAACGTAATAAACACCCAATCATGCGAATTCCCACCCAATATACCAAGAATAATTCCATACGATACAACCTAGGGTTCTAATCACTTTTATGCCAACAAGAATACGATTCGTCTTCTAATTACAAGTTTCGGTACAAATAACACATAAGTATCAAGAAAGCCATACAATTATCAAGAACAACATATAATTATCAAGAACTCCACGTAATCGTTAAGAACACTATAATTATCAAGAATCTCCCGATATCAAGATCACCCATGGAATTATCCCATCAATCATCAATAATAACATCACAATTCATCAATACACAATAATATGGGGGAATCCTACGGGGGAAGTCATAGCTATGAAAATAGGTTTTGTTGAGACATGGGTTACCTCTTAGCCTTAATTAATTCATTGGCTATGAAGGGTCTTTCTTTAAGCTTTCTTGCTTTCTTGATTTCTTCTAGGGGGATTCTTGGAGCTCTTTGGGGAGGTGGGGCGTTATTCTTGTGGGGGGTTTCTAGGTGCCTCTTAAGTCCCTATTTATATATTTAGGAGTCCTAGTTAGGAACTAATATTATGGGCTTGCTAGTTCTATTTCTTTTGGGACTAAGGATTGGGTTTAGGGATAAGGGCCCGTGGACTATGGTGGGCCTTCCTAATTAATTATTGTGATTTAATTCTTTCTTTTGGGTAATTGATTAAATGATTTAATTGATCTTAGGGGTCGTAACACGGGGTGTTACAGGCCGCAGCAGCACAAGAAAATGTCACTCAAGTCCATTCTGACAATATTGAAATGGAGAATGAAGTGAGACTACAGATTGCTCTACACAGATCTTTAAATGACACTCATCGACATCCAGGTGATACTTCAAGTAATATAGCCAATGATTTTCTTGAAAATTTTGGAGAAATGACGAATGAAGGAAGTACACTTGTTGAGGTACCAATTTCAGCCTCTGAAAATCATGAGTCTATTCCTGTCAGAGTTCACTGTGCTGAACTTTTGATATCTAAAGTGACCCCACCAATATTAATATAAATGCAATGGACCCTACAAGGGATGAAGTAAGGGATCAAATTGATGGTGAAATTAGACCCTCAATTGGGGGGGGGGGGGGGGGGATGTTTGTAAGAAGCGCCAGTGCACGCTAACAACTATGTGATGTCTCTTCAAAATAACTCTCTGGAAGAAGTCAATTTAAATACAGATATTATTTCAAGAACAGAGGTTATTGAAGAAGAAACTGGAAATCAACTTCAAGAAGCCGAATCACCAGAAGAAAATTTGCAGCTTGTTGAAAATCCAGTTCTTGTTGATTCACGAAGAAATTTGTTCAAAAGTCTACACTCTCTGAACATGAGTAGAAGCCGAACCCGAGAAGGAGATGAAGATGATCTGTTAACATCACTTTTTGCAAAAGTTACAGAGACAAGTGATGTTGTGTGTCAAAAGATTGGAACTACTCTTACCGAGCAAGGACATCTCTCTTTACAACACTTTGAGGACACACGAACAAATTTGAAGGAGCTATTGGAATATCAAAATACTTTGTAGACAAAGATAGACAGAGCCGAAAGTCATTTGAAAGGAGATCTCACCGAATGATTATTGGAGATAATCCAACTCATGAAGAAGGAACGAGAAGCCACTGAGAAGATCAACAATGAAAGACACATGAGACAAATAAAAGCCATACAAGACCAGGAGACAAGGATAAACCACCTTGAGGTAGAATTATCCTCTATGGCTAACAAAATATCTGATTTGCAGGATGTTTCTCTCAAAACACATGATGGTGTTAAGCTTGTTAAAGCCAATCAAGAACAAGATTCCAAATCCCTTGGCTTTTTGATTGATAATGCCATAAGGGGGGAAGAAATTCTCAATCATCTGGCTTTACAACAACAAGAATTCATCCTTGGAAGTCAACCATAACAGCTAATTTTGACCGCCGCACCAACGAAAGGCCGTGGCCGAGGACGTGGTCAACAATCCTAAGTTGGTTTCGCTCAATTTGCAAATCCGAGTCTTGGATCAAGCTCATCGAAAGTTGCTGAAACTCGAGGATGGTTAGAATGCTCAAAAGGAACCATAACACCACAAAAACTCTGGACATCCGAGAATGTGCCAAGTATGGTGAAAAGATGGCCCAAAGCTGACCGAGATGTGGTATGAGCTTAGAGATTATACCAAGAATAATGGTGAAAGTTTGGGATTCCAAAGAAGCTTTGAAGAATGCATAATTTGGTGGGAAGCCGGAGCTCTTCCGGGCACCAATATTAAAGATGCCTTTGGACACTACATGGCTGGGAATGTGACTAAGAGGTTTGAATGTGAGAATTTCAAAAATGATATCTGCAAGATGAGAGAACATATCAAGGATATATTGAAAGCTAACATGGGAGTCAAGAAACCCAGAAGGTAATCAGATATGAACTCCTCAAAAATATGATGTTTTGGATATCTATATTTTGGAATGATTTTGGCTATAATAATATTTCCTTCTAAATCGACTAATATGAATAAATATTTCCCATGGTCTGATCTAAGTCTGTTTTGATTTATTTTGGCTATCATGTATTAGTTTGTGAATTAAAAGACAAGAATTGTCAAACGCATGCAAAAATTTGAAAAGATAAAAATTGATTAAAAATTAATCAAGGATGCGTATAGGACTTGTCTGAATTAATTCACAAGTTTTCGTTTTCCCTAGAATTATTTTTGTCAAACTCATCTTGGCTTTGTCAAAATAAAATTGAGCAAAAATTGAAATTATTTTTCAAAGACTTAAAGCCAATGTTTGAGTATAAGTTATGGCATTATCAAAAGGGGGGAAATTGTTAGGAATAAATTGTAATAGATTTTGATATGCCATATTGTAAATCGTAGATCCCCAATTTTATTTTGGTTAGACTAGTCGAGTCATAGACCAAGAAAGGGAAAAATAAATTCATTAGTTGAGGAATTGGATGAAGAAGATATAAAGCCTGAAATCAAGAATTTGCCTAGAGAAAATGGCAAACAAAAGAGGAAGATGTATGCATATGAAAATATGTACACAAGTTATGAAGACTATCATGCGAAGAAGAAATCTCTCAAAAATTATCCAAGAAGAAATCTCTCAAGAAATCAAGAAGAAATCCCTCAAGAAATCCCGAAGAAGAAAGAACGTGACTTGAAGTTTGCATGAAGCTATCTTGAAATTCAAGCATCTATAGAAAGAAAGGAGTACACCAAGTGAAACAAGATGATAACCAAAAGGTTGTATGGACGAGTTGGTAGAAGCTTGAAATATTATATACAAGGTCATAGGTTCAAATCTCATATCCTATATATTTTAAAGAAGCCAAGTTTACCCTTGGGGCAGAAGTTTCAATTTGATGGGATGAGATTTGCAAAGGGCTTCAATTCAAGGGATGAAGTTTCAATTCCAAATCAAGGAAGGAGGGATGAGATTTCAATTGCCAAATCAAGGAAGGGATGAGATTTCACTTCCAAATATAGTAAGGGATGAAGTTTACATGGGAAGAGATTCCCCAAGTCTGGAAGCAGTCTACAGACCCAGACGTGAAGTATAGAGGAAGTATAGAGGAAAATACAAGAAGAAGTTGCAGAAGCAAAAATACTAGTCTAAACTAGTAAGAGATTAAAATGAAGATTATATTTTGAAGACAGAAATCCCAAGAGGCGTGATCTACACCAGATGAAGTTTTTGGGACGCCATTTTTGCGAGAACTTCTACCTCAACTTGCAGAGAATCTCTGACATATCTGCAACATTATCTTATCCTCTAAAAAGGCTATACAGCTAGATGAAATTCAAAAATGAGAACGTTTCTTTCCAACGGACGGATTCTCATTACCAGTTATAAATAGATGAAGATTGAAGCAGAGGAAAGTAGAAGCAAGTATTTAAAGAATACAAAGAACAGAGCTAAACAGAGCATACAAAAATCAAAGAAAACTTTCCATCTCAAGAGCTTAAATTGATATATTCTTTGTGAGATAAACACTCAGAGTGATACATAGCTTACAAAAGAAATATCCAAGAGTGTTAGAATCTTCATCAACTACAAGAGACCAAGAGCATCAACGAAGAGCATCTACAGAGTCTCAAAGTTGGAAGCAAGGCAAAACTTGTTTTGGAGCAAAACAAGGGAAAGGAGGAAAGTAACACGGAGTTGTGAAATCCTGGATTGTCACACGGAGTTGTGAGATCCGAAGCAGTAGTGTCAGAAGACATTGGGCGTGATTAGTGCGGGCTTTGTGATCAAAGCACTAGATCACGGAGGATACCTTTCTACCGGATCGTAGAAGATGGGGGGAAAGTAACGCGGAGTCGTGAAATCCTGGGAAAGTAACGCGGCGACGTGAAACCCGAAGCAGCAGTGTTGGTGACACTGGGCGTGATTAGTGTGGGCTTGGTGATCAAAGCACTAGATCACAGAATTCATTGTATCTTGGAACAAAGAAGTGGTGGATATAGTGAATTGCTCTTGGAGATAAGAGCAAGTGGAGTAGGAGGATTACACCACCTCGCGAACCACTATAAATTGCCTTGTGTTCTTTACTGCTTTCTTTACTTACTGCTCTTGCTTGCTTCTCACGAGAATAATCTTGACACAATCTGCACACACACCATATCATTTATTTATTTCCGCTGTGCACCATACTCTAACAATCTAGTTAAGAGTTTCGGTTTATCTCTGGCTTAGCAATTGTGGTACTGTGCAAAAAAAGTTTGAAAGTCTATTCACCCCCCCCCCCCCCCCCCGCTCTAGACTTTCACCTTACCTCTTTTGGGACCAACACCCTGGCCTCTGGGCCCACCAAATCTGGGTCAGAAGCTTCCAGAAGGATCCAGCAAAACCCGGCTCGTCAGTTGGTGCGAGCAACATTTGTGAAAAGATCCAAGTCCAGGAGTCGGACAATTGGGTTTTGGCGACTCCTAAACGAGAAAGTCCCCGGTCGGGGAGAACTAGGAGTCGACTAACGAATATACAAAAATAAGGAAAAACATTACAAGCAGACAAAAGGACAAACAGTTTATTCGAAAAACAGCAAAGGCCTAAGACTCGGCCAAATACAGAGTACAAAGGAAAAGATGGATGATGGCTTGGCTTCCTCCTCCTCTGACGGACGAGCAGGGGGAGGACCCTGCAAGAAGTACTGAGGGCGGAAAGGTGGAGGACTCGGCTCAGGCTCCAGCACCTCGTCCAGATACACGACTGGCTTCCCATCATCAATCATCTGTAAAGGCCTCTCCAAGGCACTCGGAGACATGGCCACACCAAAAAGGGGAGGAACCTCCCACACCTCCTCCTCCTCTGGGCCCGGGTCGTCCACTACCGGTTCCACCTTGTCATCGGCCGGCTCCATGGGGACCAGATCCAGCATATCTGGGGGCACCACGATGGGATCAGAACTCGAGTCGCCCACCAGATGTCCACCGTTGGCCAGTCTCTTCTGCCTTAACTCTTCCAGGCGAGCGTGTTCCTGGTTACGAATAGAGTAACGCCGGTCGCCGACTCTGTGGCTCATGATCTAACACTTCTAAAAACGGGAGTAATATGATTCACAAAGCACAAGAGGCCCTTATATAGCCCCAAAAGAGCAAATACCTAGGCGGAAATCACGGAGAAGATTATAACTGCTGTAACAGGGCCAGATTAGACGGGAGGTAAGAATCTTTGTCAGGGGGTAGTTCTATCAGATCCGCTCGAGAAGAGTGAGATTCGCACGTTGAACTGAAAAAGATAGATTCACTAAAGATATGGGGAATATTGCAGGCGTCAGACTGAAAAGGGCCTGACAACATGGCCGACTCCCAGACCAGTCGGTCGGATGGGTATGATGAGTGCCAAAAAATTGAGAACAAAGCCCTCCAAGATAAAAGCGTAATTTTATTTATAGAAGAGGGGAAATACACAAGATAAGGAGCTTATTACATCACAAATAAATAAGAAATGCCCCTATGTAGCCCCCCTCCCCCCCCCCCCCCCCCCCGGGAATGCGGAAACGAATCCTGGCCGAGGCAGTCACTCGCCGGGAGAAGAAGAGTCGCTCCCAAAGAACATCTCCCCCGATAGTCCAGTGGGAGATGGACAGAAGGAATCCCAAAAGGCCGGCATGATTGGTGGCGCCACCGGCTCCTCGTCATCCGGGTACATTTCCAGATACCGAGCGAAATCGGCGTCAGCCATCAGGTCCGTAGCCGGCCCATCCAGGTCGTCAAGAGGAATGGAAAAGGTCATGCGAAAGGTCAACTGTTCTGGGACGGCCACCTCCACGAAGGACCCGTCCTGAGCAGTAACCCTGGCAGCGGCCGGGGGCGGCAGATTGATTGAAGTCGGAACATTCTCCGTACAAGTAGGGGTCGGCGGCTGTTGAATAGAGGAAGTGGCGCCGGGGGGAGACCTCCGAGAAACCGGTCGAGGAGCCTTCTTCTTGTTTTCCCTCTCGGGCCGGGTTCGCTTGGAAGGTAGAGGGCGTCGAGGCGACCCGAAGTCGATCCGCTTTCCCTTCAAAGGCGAGCGACCCATAGCTGATCAGTGAGGTGATGTAAAGAGAACAAGAGGCTACTTATAGGAGCCATCCGGAGCTAGGAGAATCCGAACGGCTCCGTTGAATCCGGGAAGATGGCGAATGATCAGGGTGTTACAAGGTCCATTCAATACGGAGATTCGATGATTAAGAAGGCAATCAGTTACTACTTTCCCACACCCGGATTAGTGGACCGAGCATGAGAAAGTGACGGACTAGTTGATGGGGTGAGGACCCCGGCCCAAAAGGACGGGCCCAAAGAACAAGGTATAAGTAACCCAAGATAAGAAGTATGAGTTAGTGAAAGAAGAAGCCCAGTAGAGGCCTGGGCCGAGTCCAGGAGTCGGCCCAGGCCCAAGTAGAAAAGGTGACTCGGCCCAGGAGTCGGTTAGAAGCATTCAAGTCGGTCCAAGAGCCGTTAGGAGGCACTCAATGCAGCATTCAAAGAGAGCTCGACCCAACGGACCGTTGGAAGCCCAGAGAGCCGTTGGCCGGCTCGGTAACGGCGCCCGAACGGTCGCGTAGCATAATTAGCCTTGAAGGCAATAGTTAATGTACTTCAATTTGGCTGGAGGAGCGCCTACTATATAAAGGCCCCTCCACCCTTGTAATTAAGGGGGGCCATGCCCAGTGAATAAGAGACACACATTCTAGCTATTATTTCGACTATTATCCCTTTGCTAAAAGCTTTGTGAAAGGTGAATCCACCAACCAAGGTTGTGTTGGACCTCCCTGGGCCCAAAAACCCAAAAACCAACATTACCATTATCAAGTATTTGATTCCACTAAAAAATATTTATGATTCTTTACAACGTAGTATCTATTCTACACTAGATTTCCCCACTATTGAGGTTTGAAATAATAATTGGGATGTCATCACATTACATGATAATTGGCATATGAAATTTTAAAATTTATACCCATTGATAAAACAAATTGATCTGGCAGGCATGCGAATCGATCAAATATCCTAAGAAATAATAGGAAAATGTATGAATTGTATAGTGAATGGAATTGCCATTATTAAATCCTAGAGAGAAGATGATAGCAATAGGCTTAAAGAATCCTTCTTATCAAGTGTTGTAGAGAAGAAGAGAAAAGACCCCCTTTACTTGAAGGGTTAGGGCCCTTATATAAGTGGAGGTCCTGACCCTTCAAGAACAAAAAAATTCATAAAGGGCACTTTCCGATCCGAACACTGAACAGGTGCACAATACATATATAGGGAGGTATACTCAAGAAATAATCTTTATCACCCATATATGTATGTGTATATATTTGTTTGAGAAAATGGTCAAATAGACCCCTAAACTTTACCCCAAAGATCAATTAGGCACCTAAACTTTAAAAAGGGTCAATTAAATCTTCAAACATGTCAAATTAGGTCAATGAAACCCAAAAACCGGTAAATGACCTGTTATTATAGGTCATTTCAATTCCGGCGATGAATTCTGACCACCGGCACAAATTCCGGCCACCGGTGACAAAATCCGGCCGTCCGGTCGTCTTCTCCTGTGGAAGACGACCGGACAGCAGGAATTTGTCGCCGGTGGCCGAAATTTGTCGCCGGTGGCTGGAATTCATCGTCGGTGGTCGGAATTCGTCGCCGGAACTGAAATGACCTATAATAATAGGTCATTTATCGGTTTTTGGGTTTCATTGATTCAATTTGACATGTTTGAGGGTTTAATCGACCCTTTTTAAAGTTTAGGGACTTAATTGACCTTTGGGGTAAAATTTAGGGGTCTATTTGACCCTTTTCTCTATTTGTTTTATATATTATTTATTTTTATTTTAATTAATTAATTTCCATTAAAACAAATAAGTATTTTTCTGGCAAGTCAATAGATATAACCAATCACAGGCCAACTGACTGTCTAGAATATCATGACCCATCTTTCAACAAGACAATAGGCTATTTTGTGGGATTAATGTACCAAATGTTCATTTATGTTCTATAACAGATTTTGCATATAACTAAATGCATTTATCACTTCAAAGCATCATGTGATCAATAACAAGCATGTATATATAATGTAGAGCCTAACTTCATATATATAAATTGTGAGAATAAATAAAACAATTTATATTTTCAAACTCATATATATATTTATTTATTTATAGGGGTCAAAATACTTATCTTGCAAAACATGTAAGCATTGCCACCAAAATAATGATTGAGCTCATCTTCCTCAATGGTGTTCTTTGGAGTCCAAGTAGAAGTAGCAAGAATTGAAATAATCACATTTTGACCACAACCCCCATTATCATTTCATTGAAGCAGCATAAAGATTGACTTTGTTTCTCAATGTTTCTCCTCATTATATTCCATCACAAATTCTGATGCCTTTAAATTCTTCATGCATGCAATCTGGCAGTGAAGTCTATTTTGATTCTTCTTCGCACTTTTCTATTCTGCCGACACTACGGTTTGAGTTGCGAGACTACCTTTTACGTGAATTGTTTGGAGCCAACAATAGACGGCAGTGTTGCTGTCTTCCCCTTCGGCGAAGTGCAACAACAACGACGCCAACAATAGACGGCGGAAGCAGCAGCGGATCGGCGAAGCGGATCTGTCCTCCCTCTCCCCGGCGGCTTCGAAGGAGATCGACGGCACGGCTGGATCTAATGCGGTCGACCTCCAGGCCCCCAAGAAACTCCCGATCAAATTGTTGCGCGGTTCTTGGAAGATCTTCGAAGAGCCGGATATTATGTTCCATCACCGGCAATTTCACGTCTAACGACCGGCAATCATCCTCAGCCCCTCAGGTGCTCTAGGCTGATCACTATCAGATTGATCAGTGTGATCGTAATCAAGGTCCGAGACCTTCTGGTGACTTACGCATTTTCCCCCAGCCTTCATCGCCGCAGCAAGTACAGACGTCCGATCGTCGAACTGAAGATCGCCGGCTGCCTCCTGGGGCGTGACCGATCAGAAGCACGGAGAAGACCGATCGTCGGCTGCGACGCAACCAACCTGGTCTGGTCCGGAAAGTCGGCATCACGCGGAGATTGTTGGAACCGTTGGTGAAAAACAAATAATAATCAAATAAAAATAAGATTATTATTTTCTGGAAAAAGAGGGAAGGAAAGATGGAGAATTTGGCTAGTGTTTGATGTTGGGTTTTTGCAAGAGTCAAGTGATCACTCTTTCCTTAAAACCTTATTTGCCACCTCCCAAAGATGCTAGGAGCATTGTGGCCTAGGCTTCCCAGGATAAAACTTGCTATGATTCTGAGCATTCAAACAAAGAATTCGGCGAGCAAGACAAGACTATGAACACAATATGGCTAAAGAAAGAGTAGAAGAAGAGAGGTTTTGAGGCTAAAATATGAACTTTCTTGTTCAGTTTTTTCTGTGTGTAAATCTCTACTGCCTCTACCCTCTCTTATATAGGAGTGGAGGATTTAAATAGCTTTTAATTAGGCACTTAAGGGCACCTCTCCACCTTCCTTTAACAACAACCATCAACATGGGTTTCAATTCAAAATTAAAAATTGGAATTAACTCAAAGAATTAATTCCGTAACAGTAGAGTTGAACACCCAACGGTCACAAAATAGGACAAGTTCGTGCAGGCCGAAACTTTCAGTTTCGACCACCAGGCCGAAACATGGAAGTTTCGGCCAGGGCCCTTATACAGTCTCGGCCCGCAAGGCCGAGACATTGGCTTCGGCCACATCTAGTGGCGCCAGGCCGAAACATGGAAGTTTCGGCCAGGGCCCTTATACAGTCTCGACTCGCAAGGTCGAGACATTGGTTTCGGCCACATCCAGTGGCGTGTGTTGGAAAATGATTCCGAAGTCCAGTGGCGTGTGTTGGAAAATGATTCCGAAGTCCAGTGGCGTGTGTTGGAAAATGATTCTGAAGTTTGGCATAACTTATGCCACGAGCTCGGGCTTGAATCAAGCCTTTTCAATCTCGTCTAGTTGGAATTTGATTTGCACCCACCCCACCCCCCCGCGCGAGAGAGCCTCTATGCTATACAATTCTACAAGCTTCAAAAGAGCTCTTGTATATAAGGGGGGCAAATCGTTTTGCTCACTTTTTCCCTTCATTTTCCAACTCAAATGGGTCTACTTTGAGAATCAATATCTCATTCACCCATTATCCGTTTTGAGCGTACAATATATCAATCTCTTCGTCTCACTACGAAGAACCCGAATCCACTTTGACCCGACCCAAATCGGAAGTGGACCCCACTGATAATTGTACCACAAAATATAGCCACTTAATATGCCATTTTATGTCATTTTAAGATATTTTTTCCAATAGAGATCTACGATCGCCGTTCACCCCATTCACGGAAACACGCGGCAGGGGCAACGAAGGCGAATACGAAAGGGAAAACGCAGATGCAGATTGAAACAAATGGAAATACGAATTGAAGATTGATACAAGATATAATACCAAAGCAAATCTTTAATTCCTTTTCTTTAATCTCACGCATATAATCTCATGCCACGCAAATAGGGAAAAATTAAACAAAATAATCCATGGATTCATATTTGCAGATACATGCAGATTCATATTAAACAAAATAGGGAGCAACATATGATATGATATTTAAAAAAAAAAAACACAGATTCACAGATTCACGCGGATGCATATTGAAACAGATTCATATTACCATTCACTGAAGATTGATGGAAAGCTTCGTGCTGATAACGTGTTAAATAATGAAATTTACAGAGAAAGAAGTAGAGAACAAAATAGGAAGCAACATACAGCGGCGAAGCCACATGTAAGTTGCAGGGGCGTTGCTTCCCCACCAATTTTTTTTTTTTAATATTATTATTGTAGTTTTTTTTTTGACCCCCTCAATAAATATTTGTCATTTTGTCCCCCTCCAAGCAGGCTTCTAGGGTAATTTAGTGCATTGGTAATTTGCTATTTACCTAGTTAGTTTTTTAATTTGCAAATGAAATACATTGCAATTGTGCTTATTATAATAATAAATTGTCATTTTGTTATCGAATTCTTTAAATTTCTACAATTTTAATCTTTGACTATTTGTTTATTTGTTTTCGTTTTAGTTAATTCAATTGATTTGTCAAAAAAAAAAATTTAACTCTATAAACATCGGAAGTTTGAGTTGAAATGAAAAAGATACAAAAAATTGATCATTTCTTTAAAATAGAAAGAATTTTGATGATTCAACATCTCAAGTAAATCATTTACAAGTATTGAGCCATTGAATTCAGGAAGACGTTCTAAATTTTAGTAGATTTGTAATATAATGATGTATTTTGGAATATGTTAAATAAATATTAATGTATTTTATTATTCTCTCTCAAATTGTGATTGGCCCTCGCATCAACAAATCATGGCTCCACCCCTGGAAACATATCATATGATATTAAAAACAATTAAAAAGAAAAAAAACAGATTCATAGATTCACACGGATGCCATATTGAACGAAGATTGATCGAAAGCTTCGTGCTGATAACGTGTTAAATAATGAAATTTACAGAGAGAGAAGTACAGTACGAAATAGGGAGCAACATATGATATGATATTAAAAATAAATAAATAAATAAATAAATCAAAAATTCACATATTCACGCGGATGCATATTGAAACAGATTCATATTACTGTTCACCGAAGATTGATCGAAAACTTTGTATTGTTTTTTAATATTAGTATTGTAGTTTTTTTTTTGACCCCCTTAATAAATATTTGTCATTTTGTCCCCCTCCAAGCAGGCTTCTACGGTAATTTAGTGCATTGGTAATTTACTATTTACCTAGTTAGTTTTTTAATTTGCAAATGAAATACAATGCAATTGTGCTTATTATAATAATAAATTGTCATTTTGTTATCGAATTCTTTAAATTTCTACAACTTTAATCTTTGACTATTTATTTATTTATTTATTTATTTTCGTTTTAGTTAATTCAATTGATTTGTCAAAAAAAAAAAATTAACTCTATAAACATCGGAAGTTTGAGTTGAAATGAAAAAGATACAAAAAATTGATCTTTTCTTTAAAATAGAAAGAATTTTGAAGATTCAACATCTCAAGTAAATCATTTACAAGTATTAAGCCATTGAATTCAGGAAGACGTTCTAAATTTCAGTAGATTTGTAATATAATGATGTATTTTGGAATATGTTAAATAAATATTAATGTATTTTATTATTCTCTCTCAAATTGTGATTGGCCATCGCATCAACAAATCATGGCTCCACCCCTGGAAACATATCATATGATATTAAAAAAAAAAAACAGATTCACAGATTCACACGGATGCCATATTGAACAAAGATTGATCGAAAGCTTCGTGCTGATAACGTGTTAAATAATGAAATTTACAGAGAGAGAAGTACAGTACAAAATAGAGAGCAACATATGATATGATATTAAAAATAAATAAATAAATAAATAAATAACAAATTCACATATTCACGCGGATGCATATTGAAACAAATTCATACTACCGTTCACTGAAGATTGATCGAAAACTTTGTGCTAATAACGTGTTAAATAATGAAATTTACAGAGAGAGAAGTAAAGTACAAAGTCAGGGAGATATATCCATTCATCTTACTCATCTCTTATCATTGATACATACTACATACATACATATACACACACACACACACACACACACACACACACACACACACACACACACACACACACACACACACACACATATATATATATATATATATATATGTATGTATGTATGTATGTATGTATGTATGTATTCGCATTTTCCGTGAATGGTTGAGATTATAAGATATTCTTAAAGTAAATAAGGATATTTTGAAGGATTAATATTTGATGCACCACCAGTGTATAGATGCTATACACTGGCGGTGAATGAGAAGATGACACATCATTAAAGTATAAAATCAATGTTAATCGGGTCCTTTTTTGTAAAATATCTAAGACTTGTATTCTTTTAGAAAATTCTTTTATTTCTAATTGACAAAATATATCTACTTTCCTAAACATATTTATTACTTAATTATTATATATTTAATTATCTAATTATTAATAATGATAACAATTCTAAAACTTGTAAAACAATTCGCATTCAGTAATATGTTACTACGTATCACTTATAATAATAATAATAATAATAATAATAATAATAATAATAATAATAATAAATTTTTAAATCTGTTATCATTCTTGTAAAAGAATTCAACATACGTTCAGTATCTAATTATTTATTTTTTTTTAAAGAAATTATTTCTAAATTATTATATTTATAACTAAGAATTCTTTAATTTTAATTAACAAAAATCATCTAATTTCCTATATGTATCTTAATTCCTAAATCTATTTAAACCCCTAAACTCCTAAATTTAAATTACAACCTTAGTTACTATTGCCACCCATGAATAGAAGCATATTTCAGGTTAAAGACTATTGTCACCAAGTACCAAAATGTAAAAAGAGAAAACATAAGAGATATGAAAAATATAGTAATTACAATTGTGACACCCCGAAATCCAAATTCAATTAAGGAATTAATCCTATTTCAATTTGTAATTTGATTCCTTAAATTCTTGAAATTTAATAGTTGGGGACTAGTAATTGACTAGTCAACCCCAAAGTCAAAGTTGTACATTGAGCTTTGTAAGGAGTTCCCTTGTTCTTTACACTTCCTTAAGCTAGTAAGGGTATTCTTGACCTTTCACTTGTTGTTGGTATTGTAACCTAACCTAGTAGACCACCTTCGCCATTCTCTCCTTACACTTTTCTAAAAAACTAGCTCCACCTTCTCTCTAAATGGTGAGTAGCTTTTCTTCCAAGCTAAGTTGAAGCTTTGCCAAAACTTCAAGAGTTGCTTCCAAGATTCAACCTTTCATATATTTGGGCATCTAGGAGGGTAAGATCTAAGGTCATCTTGTGTTTTTGGTTTTATCTAAGGTGTCTTTTCTTAAAGATAGGATCTTTATGATCTTTTGGTATGTTCTTGAAGTGGGTTTGGAAGGTGAGCCTTGAGAGGAGCTTGTTGAGGTGTAAAGTGAAGTCTTTAGTCTACAATAGGTAACCCATGCTCTACAAAATCTATTTTGCTTACCTATGTGAATATTTCTTGGATTCTACATGTGTTTTGCTATGAAATGTGAGTGTTTATGTATTGTCTTGTGAAAATGCATATCTAGAGCTTGTGTTTAGGGTTCATTTGTGCCATTGCTTGACATTTCCTTTGATTCAAGTCATTTTGTTGTATTGGGTTAGATTTGGCATGTTTTGGACTTGAATTTGAGCTTGGAGTTGAAAATCCCCGAAGGGATTATTTGTGCAGGTATACGTACCCGCGGGCGGAACGACGGGTAGAGCTCCAACCCGCCGCCCACCCGCGGGGAACATATGGCTGGTGGGTAGTGTACCCGCGGGTGAAACCACGGGTGGGAGCCTACCCGTGGGTCCACCCGCGGGGAACACTTTTGTGTTGGATTGGGATTTATTCCCCGTGATTCTTTTGACTCGGTATTTGGTCTTTTGACTTCCCGATGTTCTTTTGTGGAACTATTTGAGTGTCTTCTTGATGTTTCGTATGTCTAGAACTATATGGTAGGATTCCATGTAGGTTTTGGTGTCTTGAATCGTGCTATTCAACATTGTGTTTCGTTGAACCGTGATGAGTCTTGTGTGTTCTTCGGAACTATATTTGGTTTACCCGTTTGATAAGCATGCTAGTTTGGTGTTTAAATGCTAGCATGTGTGTTGTTTGTACCTTCCTATTGGTTGATGATAACTTGTGTTATTCATCGTTGTTGTTGATGGACTGTGATCCATTCCTTGATTGAGTATGGTTTCATATCTTCGTTGTGATCCGTTGATTGATTCCTGTTGTGGTGTGATGTGTGTGTGGCTTTACCTGGATTGCACGATTAGTGGTATGGGACACTAGTCACCAAGGTATTGCATCGGTCCTCGTGGTGGACGTGACGTGATTATGGAGTTTGTGACCTTTGTGTAAGGTTCACGTGATTCTTGGGTGGCAATTGTTGCCGTGTGTGTGTACAGTACCCTCGTGTACTATGAAATTGGTGGTCTTGTTGGTGGTTTGTTGGTGGGGGACGACGGTCCCAGGAGGGAAAAGGTTGGACTAAGAAGTACAGGGGTCCTAGAGGTAATGGTTGGAAGAAGATACAAGGTTGGGGGTAGCCATAAGGTTGGAACCGGGCATAAGGAAGGTATATCAACTCGTGATGGGTGATGTCACGAGGGCTTGTGTAGCCGTTGTTGTGAGTCTTCTTCTTGTGACGTGTGTAGTCACAAGGGCATGTGTTGCCTAGGCATGTGTTTCCATCAGTCTTGTCTTTATCTTTTGTGTTGTGGTATCCTTTGTGGTTTTGAGATGTGTTCCCGTATCCTTGTTGAGAGAGTGTTGAGTCTTGTGTTGACTATTACTCTTGGTTTTGTACTTATATATATGTATTCCATTTCGAAAATGGCTTTACAACTTATATCCTATATATGTATGATATTTCACATGTATTGGTGGGTTACCAGCATTATTCGCTGACCGGGCGTCGTCCCATGTTTTATTGTGTTCTTTCAGGTGATGTCTAGACGAGTATGCGGTCTAGTGCTTGCTAGTTTAGCTTCTCCCTCTTTGTTTTATGGCATGTGTGCCAGTTTAGATGTAGCACTTTGAGACTATGGATTAGATGTAAACATTGCAGATGTTGCCGTAGCGTTCATCCTTTTGGTGAACGTGGCATAACACCCCGTGTTTTGGATTTATGTTTATCTAGTTATCTTTCAGTCTTCCGCTGTGTTTGTTGTTTAGCTCAGTTATCTGCATGTTTAAGGCTTTTAAATAGCTTGTTTTTAGGGGGTGTTACAACAATGTTCATCATTCTTAGCCACTAACAAAACCATACATGTTATGCTCTTAAAATTGAAGACCCAAAACCCATAAATCAAGTTACAAACTCAACCTTTCCACTCTATATCAACAGTATAGTTTTTTAGAGTTTACAAATTACAAAATAATAATAATAATAATAATAATAATAATAATAATAATAATAATAATAATAATAATAATAATAATAATCAATAACTTACAAGAGAATTTCAACAATAAAAATTAGATATAAAAAAACATCTTACAGAAGAGAACTCTTTACTAATAGAATACTGATAAAGATTTAGACAGAGAGAAACGATTGACAGGTTGGGTTCTTCTGACAGGGAAAATTTGAATTTTGATGAATATATATTCTTACAAGATGTTGCAATTGTTTCTAATAGTGACTAAGGTTGTAATTTAAATTTAGGAGTTTAGGGGTTTAAATAGATTTAAGAGTTAAGATACATATAGAAAATTAGATGATTTTTGTTAATTAAAATTAAAGAATTCTTAGTTATAAATATAATAATTTAGAAATAATTTCTTTAGAATAAAAAAGATGAAATAATTAGATACTAAATGTATGTCGAATTCTTTTACAGGGAATGATAACAGATTTAGAAATTTATTATTATTATTATTATTATTATTATTATTATTATTATTATTATTATTATAAGTGATACGTAACAGATTACTAATGCGGATTGTT
Organism: Ipomoea nil; assembly: GCF_001879475.1. Lineage (NCBI taxonomy): Eukaryota > Viridiplantae > Streptophyta > Magnoliopsida > Solanales > Convolvulaceae > Ipomoea > Ipomoea nil. The sequence continues at coordinate 3,286,607 of NW_017618593.1, read as the reverse complement.
TTACAGATTTTAGAATTGTTATCATTATTAATAAATGGATAATTAAATATATAATAATTAAGTAATAAATATGTTTAGGAAAGTAGATATATTTTTGTTAATTAGAAATAAAAGAATTTCCTAAAAGAATACAAGTCTTAGATATTTTGTAAAAAAGGACCCGATTAACATTAATTTTATTCTTTAATGATGTGTCATCTCCTCATTCACTGTCATCTCCTCATTCACCACCAGTGTATAGCATCTATACACCGGCGGTGCATCAAATATTAATCCTATATTGAAATCAAAAGGATTAAATAGTAATTGTAATTATTTGTTTAATTATGGATATAATTGAATTGGAATCTTAAGCATTATATTAGGGGGATTATGAATGGAAATTGATATTTAACATTATTTTACCAACTCTGATGAAGATAAAAATTGCGTGAAGAAGATTGGGAGAGAAAACAAACGAGTGGGAATGTAGAAACAACCAAGGAGCACACTTCAGGAATGGCTTGTAGCAGCACAGGTAGTTGCATTTACGTGTTCTGGAGTGTGCATATGCTGATGATTGAGTTTTTTTTTTTTTTTTTGGGTTTGACGAACTAAAAGTTATGGGATGTGTGTGCGTGTGGTATGTTTTTTTTTTTTTTTTTTTTTTTTTTTTTTTTTTTTTTGCAGTGTGTAACGGCACAAACTGGAAAAATGGTAGTTGTTGGTTGTTTGTGTGCATCTGATAACGACGTAGAGGTGGGAGTGTGGTTGCTTTTTAGCGTGTGCAACAAACCTGGTTTATTAAAGCGTTTAGTGTAAAAGTTAGTTTAGGGGAGGATGCGTAAACGAACATTTGTATGTGCATAGCGTGTGCGTATGTTGAGGTTATTGTTTTTTTTTGTTTTTTTTTTGGTTGTTTGGTTGGACGACCTAAATGTAATGGGATGTGTGTGCGTGTGGTACGGGATTTTGAAAGTGTGGAACGACATGAATTTTTTAAACAACTTAAAATGATGTTAGTTTTGGTGGAGGGTGCATAGACGAACATGAGTATGTGCATAGCGTGTGCATATGTTGAGGATATTGGGTTTTTTTTTTTTTTTTTTTTTTTTTTTTTTTTTGGACGACCTAAATGTATTGGATCTATTTGCAACATTAGAAGAAGGTATTGAATCTACAAAAAGTATGCTTCTATTGCTGGCTTTGATGTGCGTTGAAGTTCAGATAAAAAGAACAAGTACGGAGTTATCTTGAAAAAGAAATTGGTCTGTTCTCATGAAGGTTTTAAGGAAACAAAAAATACAGAAACCTCTGGTCCGGAATCAGCCAAAAAGACCAAGCGTCGACGCACCTCCAACAGAGTTGGGTGCATGGCTAAGATTGTATTCAAAAGAGACAGTGCGGGGAGGTATGAAGTGAAGACATTTGAAGAGGTGCACACACACTGTTTGTGTGAGGAGAGCTACAAACCTTTCTTGAAAGTGAATAGGAAATTAGATATTGGTCATCAACAATTCATAACAAATTGCGCAAAAGCTAATATTGGGGCAAGTAAGAGTTTTGACCTATACACAGAGATGGTGGGGGGAGTTGAGAACGTGGGAGCTACGCACTTAGATTTCAAAAATTACAGAAGGGAGATGAAACAAATGATAGACTCAAACACCCCATGACTATGCACATTCCTAGTTAGTACACGCACAGACCAAAGTCTGTGCATAGTAAGCACACGCATAGCCAACGTGATGCTCCAACCTAATTAAAGTGACGCACACGGAATACACAGACCTATGCACATGCATAGTGCATGGGACACACACGGCAAAATATACAAACACTAACCGTAGGAGCGATGTTGAACAATGACCGGAGACTATACAAGCATACTTACTGCAGCACATGGGGCCGATGAACAGCCCCGAGGCATGACGTTCGGCGTATGTACATCATATTCACGAACAATTGCATCCACCATCGCCCAACATTGGGTAGGCAGATCGTTAGACAAACCAAGACTAAACGAAGGAATATCTACACCACCCTAGGGAATGCAAGTAAACAGTCATACAAACTTCATTATGCATATAAATACATATCTTTGAAAGTGCATATCTAACAAACAAACAGAAAATGAGTAGCATTAAAGCATATTCATCGCTGTATAACAAAATATACAAAGTTACCAACATGGTAAACATACAACCACCCCCATGCATGTCATCATAAATATCGAACAAAAAGATAACTACGGGTTAGTGGCAAAAGACATCAAAAAAAGTACATAAACAGCCACCACATAAAACCTAAATACGCTTAACGTTTCTGCGCCGGCGTACAACCTTACTTACTGCATCGGGACTATCCACTCCAGACCACCCATCCTGCGGTGCAACCACAACCACCCCATCGCCATGTCCCACATCAGCTCCCGCATCTGCACACCCTACGCTGTTGCTAGTCTAGAACTGAGCTGGACGGAGGAATATCTTCACCTACTTTCTTCTACTGGGCAGCAATAACACACGCGTCAACTGCATTCAAATTCTCCGGGTTGCTCCACATTTCGTCATCACTCAGTGAACTGCCTGCTCTCGCATCCACAGATGGAGCCCCACTTGAACATCCAAATTGTTCAGCCAACCGTATGAATTTTTGTGCCCCAGCTACGACCCAAGAGAAACCATCCGTCCGGGCACAGTGGCCATGATATTGCTCCATAAACTGCACCATGTCATCCAACGCTCCAGCTAACACATTAGTCTTGTCGGCATAAATTTCAACAACAGTCTACAATGTTTGGATTGCAGTATCATTAAACAAGGCGAATATGAAAAAGAGACATATTAATAGAAACGCACATGCTTTAATATGTACAAGGCCACGGTACCAAACAAACATGACACAACCCCCTTCCAAAAAACCCCCAAATAGAAAAGAAATCAAACATGGTTGCCAAAGAATAACAACCCAAAAAAAAAAGCAGTATGCACTAACTTCTGACCCCTTATGCACACACCAGTACATGCATCCTCACAGACACAGTGTTATGCATAGACCGATGGCCTTCTATGCACATAGCAGAACACGAATGCGCACACACAATATATTATTATTTAATAATAGAACTTGTTTACAGTATACTGCATTCACCTACCTACAACTACGCACACAACATAATTAAATATGCAAATTAATTTAAAAACCGACCAAAAGGGATACTCAGTGAAAGTAAAACACGTTCAGAATCAAAGACAAAGCCAGTAATGTTATAACCCCATTAACGTGCCCTACCCACCGAGAAAGCAGTAAGCACTTACTAATGTCCCTTTATGCACAAACCAGAACATACATTCAAACAGAGATAGTGCTATGCACCAACCGATTACCCCCTATGCACATACAAGAACACGAATCCCCCCACGAAATATATTATTTAATAATAGAACAAATTACCTTAACGGGAGCAATAGCATCAAGTGGATGGACACCCCGTCATGCATCACTTGCCTAAACCGATCCACAAAAAAAAAAAAAAAAAAAACAGCGACTTAGTAATCGAATTACATTGACACGCACACACCCACAATGAACCTAATCGGTGAAGGGAAAGTAGACTAAAAAAATACCTGCGGGTTGGGACCATCTGCAGCAATCGAATCTAACCGAACAGCATCCGGAATGAATGGTCCCACCACCTCGCCGCGGCCAAAGCCGCCCATTCTGAACTCAAATAGTTGCCTGGCTTTTAAAAGACTTGTAGTCCAACCTCGCAGTGCTGGCATCGCCCGGGGCACAACTCTCTCTGAGTGTACTACCTTATCCACATACAGCAACTGAAAATGACAAATATCAGGGACTCGCACCCAAAACACATAATAAAAAAATGTAGAATACAAAATATTTTACAGCAATAATTCATACCAATAAGAATATAGTAGGACCGGAAAAAGGCTGGTTCGGATCCAGAATCCACTTCGCATGCCTGTCAACCAAACACTCAAGGAGAAACTTACAGCAGTTGAGATTCTTGATCTCATCAACGTCCCCGAAATGGTGATACACAAACTGATTAGCATACCCATTCATCATAGGAGAAGCCAAATTGCCAGCACCGCAAAGTGTCTCTTAAACCAGACATCCCCCTCAAGATTACCCCTTAACTTAGAAGCAATCATAGCCAATGTAACAGCATGATTGGTCTTTTCAAACTTGGATCGCCATTCCTTCAGGGTGTCGCTCATATCATCCTTTTGCCTTTTGGTGTTAACAACCTCACCGGCAAGCAGCCCCAAAATGGAATGGACATCAGCCTCTGACACATTAATCACTGACCCATTTTCCAGCCGTAAACACATGGCCACGGGATCGAAATTGGAGAGCAACCACCTGGCCAATGGCTTCGGGATGTCATGGACTTGTAGGTTCAAAAGCTCTCCCAACCCCAGCTCAACAACAGCTTTCCTTTGGCAAGCATTAAATCGCTTAATCGGTCTGACCATCGGGGGGTAAAAGTGCCTCATCAACTTCATCGGGCTCAACATCTGAGCCATCCGAATCCGGGGCTGGTTGTGCGGGCTAAGGGGGTAATTCGACTGCATCGATCTGTGGCAAAGGTGCCACCACATCAACAGCAACTACCGGCTCAACAACAACGTCACTTGGGAATGACAAAAAATAATGCACAGAAACCAAAAAAAAAAAAAACACCATAATATAAATACCTTAAAACTACATCCAAAAAAAATAAAATAAAATAAATAAAATTCTAAAACTAAACAACCAAAATAAATAAAAATAAATAAAAATAAATAAATAAAAATAACCCCGTAATGCCAAGTCCACATTAGCCTAACTTGCACACGGTGACGCACATCTATGCACAAACCAAGAAAACACACATATGAAGCCTCAAAATCTTTTAACATAAAACAATATTGTGCACACACGAAAACAAGAATGCACAAACCATAATAGTAAAACATGCCCCGGCTTTCTACTCTACGCAAAAAAATAGCCCACCAACAACCTTGTGCACACGCAAAAACCCAACAACGCACATACCAAAAACCATGGATGAATACTGCTCACTATACCTAAAAACGTAGAATACAAAATATTTTACAGCAATAATTCGTACCAATAAGAATATAGTATGACCGGAAAAAGGCTGGTTCGGATCCAGAATCCACTTCGCATGCCTGTCAACCAAACACTCAAGGACAAACTTACAGCAGTTGAGATTCTTGATCTCATCAACGTCCCCGAAATGGTGATACACAAACTGATTAGCATATCCATTCATCATAGGAGAAGCCAAATTGCTAGCACCGCAAAGTGTCTCTTAAACCGGACATCCCCCTCAAGATTACCCCTTAACTTGGAAGAAATCATAGCCAATGTAACAGCATGATTGGTCTTTTCAAACTTGGATCGCCATTCCTTCAGGGTGTCGCTCATATCATCCTTTTGCCTTTTGGTGTTAACAACCTCACCGGCAAGCAGCCCCAAAATGGAATGGACATCAGCCTCTGACACATTAATCACCGACCCATTTTCCAGCCGTAAACACATGGCCACGGGATCGAAATTGGAGAGCAACCACCTGGCCAATGGCTTCGGGATGTCATGGACTTGTAGGTTCAAAAGCTCTCCCAACCCCAGCTCAACAACAGCTTTCCTTTGGCAAGCATTAAATCGCTTAATCGGTCTGACCATCGGGGGGTAAAAGTGCCTCATCAATTTCATCGGGCTCAACATCTGAGCCATCCGAATACGGGGCTGGTTATGCGGGCTAAGGGGGTAATTCGACTGCATCGGTCTGTGGCAAAGGTGCCACCACATCAACAGCAACTACCGGCTCAACAACAACCTCACTTGGGAATGACAAAAAATAATGCACAGAAACCAAAAAAAAAAAAAAAAACACCATAACATAAAGACCTTAAAACTACATCCCAAAAAAATAAAAATAAAAATAAAATAAAATAAATAAAATTCTAAAACTAAACAACCAAAATAAATAAAAATAACCCCGTAATGCCAAGTTCACATTAGCCTAACTTGCACACGGTGATGCACATCTATGCACAAACCAAGAAAACACACATATGAAGCCTCAAAATCTTTTAACATAAAACAATATTGTGCACACACGAAAACAAGAATGCACAAACCATAATAGTAAAAAATGCCCCGGCTTTCTACTCTACGCAAAAAAATAGCCCACCAACAACCTTGTGCACACGCAAAAACCCAACAACGCACATACCAAAAACCATGGATGAATACCGCTCATTATACCTAAAAAAAGACCTTAACACTAAATCCAAAACTAAAAAAAAAAAAAAAAACATTCTAAAACTAAGCAACCAAAATAAAAATAAATAAATAAATAAATAAATAATCGCGTAATGCCAAGTCCACATTAGCCTAACTAGCACACTGTGATGCACAACTACGCACAAACCATGAAAACAAGCATTTGAAGCCTCAATTTCTTTTGACATAAAACAAACAAGCAAAAGAAATTCAGGCACAGACAAAAACCCCCCTTTGAAACCCAACCGCACCACCCCACACCCACCACAAAAAATACAGCCATGCAAAAAGAAAAAAAAAGACCCCGGTAACAAAAAACACCCAATAACACCCCCCGCACTATCAGAAATTAAAAAAAAAAAAAAAAAAAAAAACCTAACCGAACAACCATACCGCCCATTGCCGCCACACCCCCCGCCGCCCCCCAACCACGAGCCAAAACCCCAGCAATCGGCGAAAAAAAAAAAAAAAACCCAACAAAGACACATGCACTAATCCAGACGTCCTAATCTAGGGATGGGTCTTCTGAACCCCCGTAACCAAAACCCTAAACGTTTAAAAAAAAAAAAAAAAAAAACCGAACCCTAACCCAGAAACCATACCCTCGTCGCCGCCCCGCACCACCCTATACACACCGACCAATGCCAAGACCCACCACCTGGTGAAAGTTTCCCCAAAAAAAAACACACATATACAAACTAAGAAGCAAAAAAATACAAATCCCTGGATGAAAACCCAAAACCCTTCGGATCAGTATAAAACCCATCAAGACCGGAACAAAAATACCTCCAAAAAAAAAAAAAAAACAAATACAAAGGATCGGTCAATCGGAATACTTGTAACCGGAACACCACAAAAACACACACAAATTAGGTAAGCATCACCAAAAACACACCATTAGGTGTGAGTAAAAACATCATACAGTGTTCGAAAATACATCATTGGGGTGTGGTGAGTTATATGGTGTATTTTTTTTTGGGTCTGTTGTGTATTTTTTTGGTTTTTTTTTTTATGCATTTCATTGTAGTGTGTTTCCCTTACACTGTTGGTGTATTCTAAAATTCCGTCGCACCAAAGGACATCGCCGCATTTGAACTTTTTCATATATATATATATATATATATATATATATATATATATATATATATATATATATGTATATACATATATATATATGTATATACATATATATATATGTATATACATATATATATATATATATACATATATATATATGTATATACATATATATATATATATATATATATATATATACATATATATATATATATATATATACATATATATATATACATATATATATATACATATATATATATATATATACATATATATATATATATATATATATATATATATATATATATATATAGATTTTGGATCCGGTGAGGCCACTCCATTCGGGTGAGATCGTGAGATCAGATCTTGATCCTTTATTTTTTATTTTCAACGCACCAGATTTGTAGCATTTTAATACACGTGCGTTGTGTGTTATATGATGTCAGGGGCATTGTTGTCATTTATTACTAGTTTTATTACTTTACCATAATTATTTCCGGGGTGTGTATCGGTTTGTGGCTTTGTGCAGTGTTTTTTTGGGTCTCAAATCCCTTTTCATGATTTTTCTCACTCATTGTCGCCCCTTCATAGCTCTCCCATCCGTTTCTTCTCCTTCCATCCACGCAAGGTTGCCTCCTTCGGTTTGACGAGCTCATTGCTTATCTGCTGCAGCTCTGCCCGTAGCATTCAAATAGTCTCCATGGCGGGTTCTACCATCAGGCCTTTTAAGCGTCAAAATGGCAGTTCGTCCGGTTTCGTCAAGGTATTCTGAGTCCTCGGTCTTTTTTGTTTGGTTTTCCTCATTTTTTTTTGTGTGTTTTTGTACGTATTGTGTTTTCCGGCGTGGGGGGCAGTGCCAGCGTGAATTTTTGCGTTTGTGTGTACCCGGTGTTAGGGATTTTTAGCCTGACAGTGGTTGGCAGTTGATGGTGGGGTGGTGCGTACATTCACTCAAGTGCGAGCATGTGATTCTAAAAAGGGACTTTTACTTAATTTTTTGACCAAAATTGTTATGGCATTGCTCAACAGGAAGTGAAAGAGTCATTTGATTTCTGGGGTACTGATGAAAGCAAGAAAATTGGCCTCTTTCTAGTGTTCTTTTAGATAGAAATCCAGAGGTAGCAAATGAGGAAGCAAATAAAGAAAACATACTTCCACCAGGACTATGTGGTCTAATGGTACCCGAGTTGGACTTTCATTTGGAAGATTATGAGTTCGAGCCTCAGTGGAGGCGTTATTGGTTCTTTGTGTTTCAGTAATTGAGAAACTATATGAACAGATTCTACAATTCTACAATGTAATAGAACCAGATTCTACAATTCTACAATGTAATAGAACCAGTAGCTTTCAAAAAAAAAGAAAACATACTTTCAAATTATTTTACTTTTTTTTTTCATGTCTGCAAGGACCAAATTTGGTATATTACCATCTTACATACAAAAAACAAAACATTAGAGGACTGACATTTACACGAAATAACTAGTTCACTCCCTCTTGTAATTCTGAGAAACTCATATTCATGAAGCTTTTGTTCAGCAAATTTTATTTAGTTACATTATCAAATTTGTGTGCGCTATAGTGGTTGGGTGTGTGTTTGGAGTTCTTAATTGTTACACATAATTCAATCTATACTTTCCATCCCTACCGTGTTATGCACACGCCAATTTGCGTTAATGTAAACTCAAAAATGTTATAGTAAATGTAATATTTTTTCTTTCATTTACTGTTTAAAATGATAGTACAATGTAATGCACAAGCCCAACTATTCTAACGGACATGACTAATATTGTTCTAACACACACGCCTAAAAAAAAAAAAAATATGCACACGCCATACCCCATAATTGCACCCACCTACCACCTCCAAAAAAAAAAAAAACAAAAACAAAAAACAAACAAACAAAGAAACCACTTACAAATGCCAAACCCCCTAAATAGCACACACAAAGACTTACCAATTGCAAACCCACTACCAATTACACCACCATTTTATATTCTTACCAGCCGATATGTTACAATGTTCCATTGAAAAAAACAAGGACACGCGATTCCCCATAAATGAACAACCCACTTGCGAATTTGCACACACTTTTGCGGACCTATGCACACACCACGCTACATTTCAATTCAAGTAAAAATAACCACAAAAAAAGTTGCTTTACAATATGTTTTTAATAAAATTATAAACTAACAACTTGAATTCGCACACACACACACACCTAATACCAATTTCGGAAAATAAAAATTGTAATGTCCCAAGTCTATATTACGCACACGTCATACAACAACCACACACAAACCGCCATAAAAAAACATATATATTACCCACTGCTTTTGCTTTCTTTCAAACATTAAAAAAAAAAAAAAAAGAAGAAGTTAAAACTAACATGAATTTGCGGTCACGCAATACAATAATTTTTTTACAAACAAACAACAAAATTTAATAACGAATCGGGGAAAAAAGTTTCATGTACAGCAAGTTGCACACACTCTTGCACAGCAATACACAAACCATCGTGAAAAAACACCTACAACAAAATTACAGATGCCTGCTGAAATTCTCACACTACAATATATTATTAGTTATTACAACTAATATGATCCCTATTATTATGCTAAAGAATATAATTTCATTATAACCAAAATTAACACAATACTATAATTACTCTTTAACCCTTGAGTTTGAAATCTATCCTTAATTAGTTCAGATGTGTCTTTCTATCACAACCATCCATTAGTAATCTATTAATGGATGTGATGAGATCTCATGATCTCATTTATCATTGGGTTTCATGGGAACCGTTGCCTATATATGATGCGAATCCCATGAGACGCCTCTACTAAATGAGATGGTGAGATGACATCCCATCCATTTGTAGAGTTATAATGGATGGATGAGATTGAATGAGGAATATAATGTAAATAAGGGCATATTTATAATAGGAGGGTGTAAAAGTAATTGTATTAATGTGGTAATTTTGATTAGAATTAGATTGGAATCTTTGCCATAATTAGATACCACAAATATGATGGAAATGAGTAGTAGTCAACTATGCACAAAAGCTGTAGGAGTCCATCCAAGAGCATTTGGTGGGTGAGCCGGACGAAATTGCAATGGATGAACATGTCAACTACAAGAGGTATGAGATTTGCTGACACAATTTTGTAATGAATTTTGAACGCTAGTCTGTGCATACGGGTCGTACGGCGTGTGCGTAGTCACTGAGTTTTGTTGGTGGTTGTATTTAAAGTAATATGCTAGGGGAACACGAAGCATTTCTGTGGTTTTGTGTGTGGTTTTATAGAAAATAGAAGTACGCACACGCAGTAATATGCAAGAGTTTTGATGCGGTGTGACATTCATCAAGGGTCCAGAAATAATTTTTATAATGGATGTGCGCTGAATTCCTTGTGTGCTCATGTTGTATGAAGTAGACGATATGTGTGTTATTTGATTAGTGCTTGAATGCTGGTTTGTGCGTTCGTTTATTGCGGAGTGTGCAGTATATGCATCCGAATTATAATGGGTATGCCTCGAATGATGTAGTTTGTCCCTAAAATTAGTATTGTAATGGATGTGCGCGAAAGGAAGTAGTATATTCAATATGAATGAATTAGACGGTATGGTTGGTAGTCGGTTTGTGCATGAAATGCGTTGTGGGGGGTTTTGTTACGATGGAGTGTGTGTCTTGTGGAATAATATTATGGAGTGTGCGTTTGTTCACGACCGGCAGGTGCGTGTGCGTATTATCTGTGGTATGTGCGTGATGGCAGGAATATATGCAAATGCCGACACGACGAATGAGAAAGATCAAGGCTAAGAGAGTACACCACATAACAACAAAGATGAAACTAACCTAATAAATGCATTCTACAAATATTTAGCCATGGTTCGAGGGAGGACCGATAATTTTTAGCCAATTACAAAATGTACAACATTACGCACAAGCGTAATACGTAGGACGCACCAACCAGTATGAAATTACAGTACTACGCACACACCTCACTCCAAGAATGCACATACGCTACACAATATGTAATGTGACTTAAATATAAGTTGAGGTGTATTCGATGGATGGGATACAAATTAGAAGGTGAATATTAAGATTATAACAATACAATACAAAAAAAAATATATGAATTCTAGCAGTCAAAAAAATGACAACAATTATTCAAATATGTCAGTAAAAGAATTACAATTATGTAATCATCCATTTGGGTAAACACGTTAATTATTTTTTGGACTTGAATAATGGCGTACAACGTAGCGACTGCCTCTCACAAGCGTAATACGTAGGACGCACCAACCAGTATGGGATTACAGTCTTACGCACACACCTCACTCTTAGAACGCACATACAAATTCGTGTCCGGTGGCGGAACAGGGGGTGCTTCAACATCCTTGGAGGGCATCACATGTACAGCCTCTACCGCATCTACCGTCTCTGCAGCCGTGACACCTAGACATACAAAAAAAATGCACTATGAGCAACAAAAAGTTACCACATAACAGATAAAAAAATAACCAAACTCCTGAGCACCCACTTTTCCCCCCCAACGCACAGACCAGAATCGGGATCTCAGCATCCCATTATTACGCACTAGCTTATAACTAAAAACGCACCAACCAAATAGCAATTACAGTATTACGCACAAACTTCTATCTAAGAACGCACACACTAATTCCTAGTAAAAATACGATGAACAATATTATAATAAATGAGAACATGACAAGTCAATCACGATTAAAGATACCTTACATACCAAAAAATAAAAAAACCAAAAAAAAAAACAAAATATATTCCGGATAATAAAAACAAAACAAACATTAATGAACCCCAACTTCAAATATGTCCTACAAAGCACACACCACCGTACACCCGTAAATTTGGACCCTAAAAATATAACATTACACACAAGCCTAAACCGTAGAACGCATCAACGAATTACTAATTACAATATTACGCACAAACACAATACCAATAACGCACACAGAAATTACTACACCCATATACTACACAATATTTAATGTGGAATAAACAGATGCAAATCACTAAAAGCTAAGGTAGATTAGATGAATGGGATACGAACAAGACATAGGGTATCACTTCCAATCCAATTCTGATACTCCAAGAAACATGAGATTTCATCTTCCAGATGCGGAATCAATCTCATGGCAGAAGTAGAACTCCACTCATAGAGCTTCCTTCTACTGCTGCAAACCAAAACAGTCACTCACAGCTAAAACCAGCAGACATCATACC
>NW_017618593.1:3236464-3268964 GCF_001879475.1 Ipomoea nil | reverse complement strand
TGAACAAAGTGTGGTCTGATATACACTGCTGTATGGATATGGCAGGTTCAAACATGGAGCAATTGACTGCATTTTCCCAAGTGATTAATGAACAGAAACAGCTGCTACTGTGAGGAAAGGAGAAATTGTCCCCTCAGCAAAGCAGGAGAACTGTTATAAAATCATATTGTGGATCAACAGAAATTTCAGCGATCAACATACTTCCACCGAAACAGGCAAGGAACAAGGGCAGCGGCAAGCGCATCAAAAGCAGCAAGGAGTTGGCAATGGAAAAACAAGAGGGCAGGAAGTGCAATTTTTGTGGTGTTAGAGGAGATCACCATGACACCAGGACTTGCCCACTTAACCCCAAAAATAAGGACAAGCAAAAGGGTAAGAAAAAGGCATAGTAGACTATTTTTTCAACTCCTTTACAGTCGAGAACGAAAATGGATAGCAAATATGAAACACAACTACTTAGTTAACTCATTTTAGAAGGCTTTTTACAGTTGAGATACTTGTTTTTGTTTTTATCACTGATTTGTTTTTACACAATCACTGCTACTAGCTTAATGTGCGTGTTATTACTACTTTACCTACGTGCAGTTAATTCTTAATATGTGTTGATTACACTTTTAACGTGCGTTACATTAAACCTTAATGTGCGTAGTACAGAAACAGAATGTGCGTTGGTTTATGTATAAAAACTTTGGTCCGTGGTAAACGTCTTTACATGCAGCGATTAACATTCAACTTGCGCGACATTAAAGCTTAATATGCGTACAAAGACAACATTTAACACTTTCTTTCTCTAATATGCGTTTAATTATTAGTTAATATACGACGCGTTAAAGATAATTCTAATATGCGCGACTAGAAAACTTAAAGTGCGTTTATTTGATTATGAAATAATTTGCAGACAAAATGATACAAGAACAACATGCGTGTAAATATAAATATACTTAATTTGCATCGAAATAAATGATTTTTTAAAGCCAAAAGTTTAATGTGTGTCGTGAAACCAATTAAAGTGCGCGAAATATCAATCTAATATGCGATTATTATATATTATTAATAAATCCAAAAGTTTAATGTGCCTCGGGAAACCAATTAAGGTGCGCGAAATGTAATTATAAGATGCGTTTATTATATTTTATTAATAAATACAAAAGTTTAATGTGCGTCGCGAAACCAATTAAAGTGCGCGGAATATCATTATATCTAAGATGCGTTTATTATATTTTATTTAAAAAAAAGAAGCAAGTAGAATATGCGTTAATGATAACATAATAGACATAAAAGGATAATATATAAATTTTATTAATTAATAAATTGTATGACGAAAATAACAACAAGTAGTCACATAATACGCATAAAAATCTTGATATTTTCGTCAATATTCATCCTTATCACGCAGCCTCCTCATTGATTACATCCTCATTAGCCAAGTTTCCAACAGGAGCGTCAGGCACCTGTTCATCCATCAAATCGTGAAAGTTACTAAACTGTAAATACATCAATAAAATTATATAATAAAAAAAAAGAGGGAAAAAGAATGTAAGTATGCAGTAGATCACCTCTTGATCGAAATCATAATCTTCTCGATCATACGCATATGTTGGGAACTCAGCATCGTCTTTCAGTAATACTGCACCAGTTCTCTCACAGAACATCAGCATATACCAGAGACTAGAGGTCTTGTTTCTGTAGGTACTATAGGCCACCTCAAATCTAATGAGTAGATAAGCTTTTCCTTCCACAAATCTGTTGACGCGCCTTTGCGCAAACGGTTGTGGAATATGCATATGAATAAACGTCCCCTGAAATTATTTAAAAACAAAAAAAAAAAAAACACAAAAAACATATGCATCAACAGTATATTTTATAAATATAAAATATTACTCCGTATGATTTATATTACACTAAACAAAAATAATACCTCTACATCGTGAAGTACACACTCTATAGATCGGATTCTATCAGAACCTTTAGTTTCTGGCAAACGAACAACTCGTAGCACTCGAACCCTAATTAAATTCCAGCGCAGTCCTATGCGGAGTTGGTTTCCAACTATTTCGGTGTGGGGTTCGGCTGCCATTGAAACTCTCTTTACAAGGTAGAGTATAAAAGCAAAAATGTGTTTGAAGGAGACAGGTTTGGTCGAGAATAATGGTGGATTTAAATAGCAAACTCTTAAACGAATGCGACTGTTCGTATGTGACAACTTTAAGTCTAGCAGAACGCGACTATTGATATGAAAATGTTCGATCGAGTATAATTGAACGAAAATGCGTCAATTTATTCACTAATATGCGCACCTTAAACACGTTATTATGCGTATTATTGCTACTTTACCTGCGTAAAGTTAATTCTTAATATGCGTTTATTACACTTTTAAAATGCGCTACATTAAGCCTTAATATGCGTAATACAGAAACAGAATGTGCGTTGGTTTATGTATATAAATTTTGGTCCGTGGTAAATGCCAACGTCTTTAAATGCGTCGATTAACATTTAACTTTCGCGACTTTAAAGGTTAATATTATGCGTACAAATGCAATATTTAACACTTTCTTTGCCTAATATACGTTTAATTATTAGTTAATATAATGTGCGTTAAAGATAAGTATAATATGTGCGACTGCAAAGCTTAAAGTGCGTTCGTTGAATTATGAAATAATTTGCAGACAAAATGATACATACATAAACGATTGCACATATTTATTTCTTCTAGTACTTTCAAGACATTTCTTCTGGTTCCGGCAGCATCCGACACATCACCAGCCACCCACAATTGCTCAACTCTCAGCCTTCGGATGTTGTTTGGAAACTAGACGATGAGCTTGAAGAAGAGAATGACGAATGATGCTTCAGGTTTAGAATGTGTTGTTTTTGTATTTAGTTAAAGTCACTGCAAGCTGGAGGGCAATGAAGATGAAAATGCCAGAGAAGATGAATAATAAATGAAGAGGATTCTTCTCTACTTGCGGAAAAGTGAGAGATAGCCATTTCAATAACCTGATGCTCAGTTGTGTGTTGTTCGTTGTAATAATTTATATATATAGGTGAATAACTTGGTCACATGCACTGATTTGAGATTTCAATGTTTCAAGATTTGCTTTAATGGGTGCGTTTTTTAAGGCATTGAATGACCATTCAATGTTATCCGTTTCCCCCACCAACTACAAATGCCTTAAAGTTCTGACATCAAATATCTTTGAATGTTACGTGGATTGGTATAAAAGACTTAATATGCGTTGCTTTGATCTGTTACATGCGCGACCTACAAGAACAACATGCGTGTGAATATAAATTTAATCAATTTGCATCGAAAATAAATGATTTTTTAGAGCCAAAAGTTTAATGTGCGTCGGGAAACCAATTAATGTGCGGGAAATATCAGTCTAATATGCGTGTATTACATTTTATTAAACAAAAAACAAGTACGGAGTAAAATATAATAAAAACTTCAAGTCTTTACGGGGGATCGATCCTGGGCGGAATCATTTT
This sequence comes from Ipomoea nil, assembly GCF_001879475.1. Taxonomy (NCBI): domain Eukaryota; kingdom Viridiplantae; phylum Streptophyta; class Magnoliopsida; order Solanales; family Convolvulaceae; genus Ipomoea; species Ipomoea nil. The sequence goes on along the minus strand of NW_017618593.1, from coordinate 3,265,475 downwards.
AATCAAAGACTTCTACCATTTCGTCCGTTACTTTGATTATAATATATTATTATTAACAACAACAGAGGCAGACGTGAGAGCTTGTTTTTAATATGCGTAAGGCGTAGACATAATGTGCGTTGGTTTTTGTATAAAATCTTTGGTCCGTCGTAAACACCAAAGTCTTTAGAGGCGTTGATTACCGGCCAAAAATATTTTAAGTCTTTGGGGGGGGGGGGGGGGGATTAGATCTTGGGCGGATTTGATATATTCAAAGACCTTTACCATTTCGCCAGTCAACTCATCCATTTATTCCTTGTATACCAAAATATATGTTGCCTACTAACTAATAACGAATCTAAAAGGAAGCAATATGCCTCTATTTAATTCTTAATATGCATTGGTTTACACTTTAAAGGTGCACTACACTGCGTCTTATATATGCGTAACACGTAAACGTAATGTGCGTTGGTCAATGTATAAAAACGTAATTATTCAGACATTGCGTTGAAAATTAGTCCATAATGCGCGATTGCAAAATTTAAAGTGCGTTTGTTTGATTGTGAAATAATTTGCATTTAAAATGACAAATACATGCTTTGAATTTAACATGCACGACATATCAATTTAAAATGCGTGACATTGGAATACAATGAGCGAATAATTTACAGTCTAGTACATTAGTATTTGTAAACGTAAATACACATTGAAACAACACCAATAACATTCAGTGCATCTTTTCTTGTGCTTTGAAGGCATTTCTTCTAGTTCAGGCATCATCCGACATGCTGCCAGCCTCCCACAAGCCTTGACAACCTCGATTTGGACATGAGCAAGGAGTGTGGATGCATGTAGGCTCGTGGTCTCTAAGCTTGCTGTGTATGATAGATTCCTGGCAGCCGTAGGTGTTATTTGGGATGTCGGATGTCCTCAACTCTCTCAGCCTTGAATGATGTTTGGTTGCAGCATGAGGAGCTTGCAGCTGAGGATGATGAGTTTTCTCTCAAGTTTAGAATGTGTTGTCTTTGTATTTCTTTACAATCACTACAATCTGGAGGGCGAGGGGGGTGAAGAGGGCATGCAAGATGAGGAATAAAAGATTAAAAGGAGATGGTTCTTCTGAACGTGCAGAGACGTGAGAAGTGGCCATTTCAATGAAAACTGATACTCGGTTGTGTGTTGTTCTTTCCAATTTATAGGCGAATAACTTGGTCCAATGAACTGATTTGAAGATTTCAATGTTGCGTTAATGGGGGCGTTTTTTAAGGCATTGAATAACCCTTCAATGTTATCCGTCTCCCCAACTACCAATGCCTTAAAGTTCTGACATCAAATATCTTCGAATATTAAGTGGATTGTTATAAAACACTTAATGTGCTTTGCTTTGCTCTGTTACATGCGCTGAGGAAAAGAACAATATGCGTTCAAATATACGTTAATTAACTTTTATCGAAAAAACGATATTTTTTGAACCCAAAAGTTTAGAGTGCATGGGGAAACCAATTTAAGAGCGCGAAATATCACTTTAACATGCGTTTATTGTATTTTGTTAAACCAAAAACAAATAAAATATAATAAAAAAATCAAGCTTTTAGGGGGTCTGATCCTGGGCGGAATCGGTTTGATCAAAGAATTCTACCATTTCGCCAGTGGGCTCATCCGTTGAATTAATTATATTAAACAATTCTTAAAGAGCCAATTCTTGAAAATTAAAAACAAAGAAAAAAGCTTGACATGCGCAATACGTACGCTCAATATGCGTAATACTGCAACAAAATTTGCATTTCGTTATCTACTTAAACTATAGTCCGTGGCAAATAAAAAAAAAAAAAAACCTTAACATGCGCAATACAGTAACATAATGTGCATTTATTTTTTTTTTACGTATTGAATGACCAGTCAACTTTAGAAAACTTTATTATTCATTAATTTGTTCATGTTAACACATTATAGTGTGTATCTAAAATTCTTAATGTGCATGAGATTGTACACTCACTTACTTTATTATGCGTATCTATCATCATCGATTAATATGACAATATGCGATGGAGTGTTCTTAAAAGAAGATTCGTCAATAATGACATAATATATCACCATAATATGTCATTCAAATAAAAATTGTTGGAGTACATTCATACAGAATAACAAAATAACATGAAAAACATAAAATGTTCACACATTAATCGTTATTCATCCTCATGCAGCCTCCTCGTTATTTCTGTCCTCATTAGGCAAATTTGCAACTGTGGCGTCCGGCACCTTTTGATCCATAAAATCGTGAAAGTTATGAAACTGTAAATACATCAATAAAATTATATTAAAAAATTTTTTTTAAGTATGCAATAGGTCACCTCTTCGTCGAAGTTGTATTCTTCTCCATCATAAACATACGTTGGCAACTCATCATCTTTCAGCCGTCCTGCGCGAGTTCTATCGCAAAACACCAACATATACCTGAGAGGCGAAGTTTTGCTTCTATAGGTGTTATCCGCCACGTCAAACCTATGCATTAGATAGGCTTTGCCTACTTCAAATTTGTTGAGGCACCTTTGAACATGCGCTTGTGGAATGTGAATGTGTACAACAGTTCCCTGCAATTATTAAAAAAAAATGCATAAACACTAAATTTTAGAAATATAAAATATTAAAATTTATAATACAGTAAATAAAAAAATACCTCGAAATCATGCAGCACACACTCAATAGACTTTATGTTTTCAGAACCTCTTGATTCTGGCAGCCTAACAACACGAACCACCCGGACCTTCATGTAATTCCACCGCAGATCTATCCTAAGTTGGTTGCCAACAATTTGAGAATGAAGTTCAGCGGCCATTGAAAATTTGCCTAAAAGGGAAAATACAAATGCAAAATGTGTTTGTAAGTGACAGATTTGAGACTACCAGAATGGTGGGTTTAAATAGCAAAATGCGTCGATTCATTCACTCATACGCGCACCTAAACACGTTAATATGCGTGTCTTTCATCCTTAATGTGCGTGATATTGTACGCTCGCTAACTTAGACGCAATAAAAAAAAAACAAAAATTCAATGGTTGCGTCTTTTTAAAATTCAATTTATTTATTAATATGCGCACGTTTATACTTTAATATGCGTTACATTTACACTTAACGTGCGTGTACGTGTATGGACAACATAAACTTCACGGAACAAATATATATTTAAAATGCGTCTATTACTATTACAATGTGCGTTGGGATATCCTTAAAAGGATATGAGTCAATTTATTTATTTATACATTGACTACTAACTGACTTGGTCCCAATAATATATATATATATATATATATATATATATATATATATATATATATATATATATATATATATATATATATATATATATATATATATATATATATATATATATATATATCAAATGGGTGCGTCTTTTCAAATATTGAATAACCATTCAACATCGAAAAGATTATTACCATTAATAGGTGCGTTTTTTTAGAAGTTGAATGACCATTCAACTTTAACAGATTTCCTTTATGGGAAATGAAAAAACTGCTGACAATGAAGTTGTCACTTATTTTAGCATGCACCGGTTCATTTCCATTTTCCATCACACCTTTGAAGAACTTATATAAAGAATGGATCATCCATCAGTCCATCACACCTTATCATCTCAAATCAAAGATGGAAAAAACAAAAAATGCTGAGAAAGACAGCCAGTCCAGGCAACCCCGTAAACCACTTTCCAAAATACCAAAACACCATCTAGCCGACCTGAAAAAGGATCTAAACGATCCAAATTTCAAAGAAAGGTTCGAGGCTTTTATTGACGACTTCCCTGGTGAGGACACCTCTGATGATTCCACAGGAACAGAGGTGTCTTACAACACCTAGAAAACGGAGGCTCTTGCCTACCTAGCAGCTGAGGAAGCTGCTGAAGAGGAAGAAGTCGACTCAAAAAACGGGCCAGTCTTCGTGAAGAAATAAAGGACAGGTTAAGCTTGATCATGCATGTTATGGTGGACACACGTTATTAGTATTACGTTTTGATGTAATAAGTGTCCACTATTTAATATTTTAATAATATAAATTTTATGTTTTGTTGGTCCCAAAAGAGGTAAGGTGAAAGTCTAGAGGGGGGGGTGGGGGGGTGAATAGACTTTCAAACTTTTTCGCACAGCACAACAATTGCTAAGACAGAGATAAACCAAAACTCATAACTAGATTGTTAGAGTATGGTGCACAGCGGAAATAAATAAACATAAAGTGTGTGTGAGATTGTGTGAGCAGTATATCTTCGTGAGAGCGAATATGTAAAGAGCGATAAGTAAAGAAAGCAATAAAGAACACAAGACAATTATAGTGGTTCGCGAGGTGGTGTAATCCTCCTACTCCACTTGCTCTTTTCTCCAAGAGCCAATTCACTATATCCACCACTTCTTGGTTCCAAGATACAATGAATTTCGTGATCTAGTGCTTTGATCACAAAGCCCGCACTAATCACGCCCAGTGACACCACACTGCTGCTTCGAGTTTCACGTCGCCGCGCTACTATCCCAGGATTTCACGACTCCGCGTTACTTTCCCTCCGTCTTCCACACTCCGGTAGAAACGTATCCCGTGATCTGGTGCTTTGATCACCAAGCCCACACCAATCACGCCCAGTGCTTCCGACACTGCTGCTTCGGATCTCACAGCTCCGTGTGACAATCCAGGATTTCACAGCTCCGTGCTACTTTCCTCCCTTCTCTTGTTTTGCTCCAAAACAAGTGTTGTCTTGCTTCCAACTTCTGAGACTCTGTAGATGATCTTCAATGATGCGCAGGTCTCTTTGATGAAGATAAACACTCTAGAATGATTTCTCTTGACAGCTCTGAGTGTTTTCTCTCTTTGAATATATCAAGTAAAGCACTTGATATTTTTCTCTGCTTTGCTCTGTTTAAGAACTCTCTGAATATTTCTCTTTTGAAGCTCTCTGAGTTCTTTTTTCTTTTCTCACTTCTCACTTGAAGATTTTTTGGTATGATCTGTATCAAATGAGAATTTTGCTCTATGCTCTTTCAAGCTTAATTGCTCTATTCGATCCCTTTGATGGATTCGAATTTTCTGCTCTCTTGTTCGTAAGTTCCCCTATCTTCAAGTCTTCATATCTTCATCATTTTATAGCTGGTAATGAGAATCTGTCCGTTGGAAAGAGACGCTCTCATTTTTGAAATCTTGTATCTTTTGTCAGAGATCTTATCTTATCTTCTGCAGAAATGTCAGAAAGAGATAAGCTAGCCGTTGATGGAGTTTCATCTCCATGTAAATGAGCTCCCAAACTTCATCTGATATTCCTCTGGTTTTATGTTGAGTGGAAATATCTGGGTCTCAGTTTTGGTGTAGAATGACTTCTCTGATCAGCTCTGAAGTGGTCTTTGTATCTTTGGGATTTAAAAATATTCTTCAATTTAATCCCATACTAGTTAAAACTAGTATTTTTCCTTGTGAGAATATTTTCATTGTAAGTTCATCTTCATCTTCTTCATTCTCACGTCTGGGTGTTCTCAGACTTCAAACTGGCTTTGAACTTCCACCCAATTTGAATTTCTCCTTTGTAATCGACACCCAATTTCAATTGGCTTGTAATTGGCACCCAATTTGAATTTCTCAGACTTCAAACTGGCTTTGAACTTCCACCCAATTTGAATTTCTCCTTTGTAATCGACACCCAATTTCAATTGGCTTGTAATTGGCACCCAATTTGAATTTCTCCATTGTAATTGGCTCCCAATTGACTTTGACTTGCAATTGACTCCCAACTGCTCCACCCAATTTCAATTGGCTTGTAATTGGCACCCAATTTGAATTTCTCCATTGTAATTGGCTCCCAATTGACTTTGACTTGCAATTGGCTTCCAACTGCTCCCAACTGCTCCTGGTGCTTTCAATTGCTTCCCAATTTGAATTGTTGACTTTGACTTTGAAATTGGCTCCCATACTTCTCCTGTATTTGAATTTCATCTCAATTCAATTTGATATGTCTTCTTTGAATCGATCCCCAACTTTGAAATTGCATCCCATACTACAACCTCAATTGGCTCCCAAGTAAGAATCGGTCCCCAACTTTGAAATTGCATCCCATACTACAACCTCAATTGGCTCCCAAGTCCCATTTGAAATTGCATCCCATACTACAACCTCAATTGGCTCCCAAGTCCCATTTTCAATTGCTTCGAACTAGCTCCGAATTTCAATTTCTATGAAATCGGCTCCCAAGTGCAATTGCATCTCAATTGCCACCCAAGTGAAATCCACATCCACTTGTAATTGGCGCCCAAAGCTTAAACTAGCGCCCAACTCCATCAGATTAATTTAATTTGACGTCTCAAATTTTACCTTGTAAAATTGTTGATGGTGAGTTTTGAACTTGAGCCATTTTAAATAATGTATCAAGCATCATCCACTTCGTCCATACAACTTTTGATTAAATCTCCAATCACATTTGATGTACTTCTTTCTTTCCATAGATGCTTGATCTCCAAGTCAATTTCATGCATTCTTCCAATATTAATTTTCTTCACAAAAATTCTTCTGGGATATCTTCTTTGAGTAGTAGCGACGTGAATATTGTATCATTCATCTTCTTCTTCAATTTGTCATTTTCTCCAGACAAATTCTTGATTTTCGGCTTTATATCTTCTTCTTATATTTTCATCCATTTTCCTCTGTTTTTCTCTTTTCATAATTAAATAATTTCCCGATCACGGTCTAAGACTCTGCTAGACCTATAAAATAAAATTGGGGGATCTACAAATACATATTTGGCATATCAAAACCATTACACTTTATTCCTAACAATTTCCCCCCTTTTGATAATGCCAAAACCTATACTCAGTCATTGGCTTTAAGTCTTTGAAAAATAATCTTTTTGCTCAATTTTATTTGACAAAGCCAAGATGAGTTTAACAAATGGTTTTCTAGACACAATCAAAAGAAACTTGTGAATTAAATTTTTAGGAAAGCTCCTAAACGCATCTTGAATTATTTTTATTTTGATCATCATCAATTTTTAATTTTGTCGTGCGTTTGACATATTTCTTGTCTTTTAATTCACGAAAGTCTAATTACATTAAACAAATAAAATTAAAGACTCAAAATAGACCATGGGAAATATTTATTGATATATTTCGAATTTATAAAGAAAAACGCAACAGAGGTTCGAAAATAGAGAAAATATCAGCTTAAGAGAATTTTCAGATTACCTTCTGGGTTTCTTCACACCAGAGTCTTTCTTCAAAATTTCCTTGACATGTTCTCTGAGCTTGAAGAAATCATCTTTGAACTTTGCATTCTGAAATTTCTTTGTAAGCTGTCCGACCATGTAATGTCCAAAAGCTTCTTTGATATTGTTACCCGGAAGAACTCCGTTTTCCCACCATAAGACACATTCTTCGAAGCTTCTTTCTTCTCCAAGATTCATGCCCATATTTCGGGTGAAATCCCTTAGTTCATACCACATCTCGGTTCTTTTCCTTTTGCCTTCTTCTTCTTTATTCTTCTCCGAGATCCATTGGGCTTGATCGGCTGCAGGCCATTTCTTGATCATGCTTGGCAAATTTTCTTTGGTCCATATTGTTGTCTGAGTGGCGGTACCCTGAGAGCATTCGAACCAGCCACGTTGTTCAGCAACCTTCGATGTACTCGTACCAAGACTAGGATTTCGCGAACTGAGCAAAACCAATCTGAGATGGTCCTTGTGAGGATTGTCCGCGGCTTCGGCCTCTACCTTGAGTAGACATTACTGGCTGTTGTTGACTTCCAAGAATAAATTCTTGTTGTTGCAAAGCCAAGTGACTGAGAATTTCTTCCCCCCTTTTGGCGTTATCAACAAAAAATGCAAGGGTCTTAAAATCTCGGTCTTGGTTTGCCTTCACAGTTTCAACACTGTTGTGTGTTTCAATGGAAACGGTTTGCACATTGTCAAGCTTGTTTGTTGTAACTGCGAGTTCAGCTTCAAGTTTGTTGATTCGGCTTTCTTGGTCTTGAATTGCTTTGATCTGTCTCAAGTGACGTTCGTTGTGAATCTTTTCAGCTGCTTCACGTTCCTTCTTCATGAGTTGAAGTACTTCAAGTAAGCCTTTTGTCAATTCTCCTTTCAAAATTCTTTCAGCTTTGTCAATCTGGGTCTTCAAAATATTTTGATGCTCCATTAACTCCTTCAGGTTGACTCGTACATCAGTGTGTTGTTGATCTAGCTTTTGGTTTTGTTCAACCAATTTTTCTCCAATTGTTTGACAAACAACATCACTGGATTCGGCTACTTTAGCGAATAAGGATGAAAATATGTCATCTTCTTGTTCATCCATCTGCACAAAATTTTGAGGGGATCCGAATGGACTTTTATTCGGATCTGTGAGAATAACTGTGTCAATAAGTTGCATCCCTTCTTCTTCAGGTGATTCGGCTTCTTGATTGAGATCACCAATTTCTTCTTCTAAGACTTCTGTTCTTGTGTAGTTGTCTGCAAATATATCTTCATTTTCTAGAACAGGGTCCACGGTAGGCATGGTAGACTCGGTATGGTGTACCGGCAATACACTGGATAAATCCTCTGTGATTTGCAGTCTACTCTCAGTAGCAACTTCTATTGCAACTTCCAGTGGTATATCTCTTCTTCTTTCTTCTGACACTTGTTCTTCATTGGCTCCCACAAGTTGTTCATTGCACTCCAGAGTCACATTAATTGGTGTGGGGGTCAAATCAGATATCAATAAAGAAGCATCATGGACTTTCACAGGTATGTCCATATGATTTTCAGTGCTTATGATTGGTACATCAATGAGTGCCGTCCCTTCAGTTATTTCATCAAAAATTTCATTATCCACAAGAGATGTGTTACCTGGATAATGATGTGTGTCATAAACTGACCTTTGCAGAGCTAACTGAAGTGAAATTTCATTCTGTCGTTCTTGTTCGGCTAAACGGTCTTGAGCCGTACTGCCTCCATTTATTGGTGCTTTTCCTTTTTGTCTGGCTGCCTTCTCGTGTAGCTTCATGTGATACACTTGATTTAAATCCATGTTGAGTGCATCTAGCATCACGTTCGTTCCACACCATTCCAAGGAAAAATCTTCACTCCGTATCAAATCTGGGGTGATTTTTGACATGAAAGAATTATATCTTTCAAGTTTCCATTCTTTCCAAGTTTGCACCATTATCAATTCTTTCAACAGCTCCGGATCATCTTGAATGAGCGCTGAGTCAAAAACTATAGGTCCTGCACTTCCTTCGGCTGCAGATTGACTCGAGAGCCTTCTTTGTAGATCATTCGAAATTTGCACATCAACTCCTGCAAATTCCATTCTTGTTGTATCATCAACTCCTTCGGCCAACAAGTTTGGTTCGGCATATTTGATTGGAACAACTGCCATAGTCGTACTGATGGATTCTTGATCTCTTCCTGATCGATTGCTTGATCCCATTTGATTACTTGAGGTTGAGATTGCTTTGCTGTTTCTCGGTCTGGAACTCTGAGGTGTTTTTGAACTTGTAGAACTCCCACCTTCTTGTCCTCTTCTCTGGCTTGACCTTTTTCCAAAATTAGGACTGAATTTTCTGAAGAGAGCTCTGTAAATTCCAATATTTTTGTGTTTTCTCATTGGAATTGTCTTCTTCCTTAGCAGTTCTCCAATGATGAGACCATATCCAACATTTTGATAGAATCGGTCCACTACAGCAGGTTTCTTCATTGGTTTGGCAGCATGAACAAAAATAACCATCTTCCTGTAGATAAATTTTGCCCATTTGAATTTTATTCCTTTCATGATTCCGTCCATCAGGCACACTGTTGACGCGGTCAAATCTTCAGTACTTCCCAGTTTGTGTTCAAGAATCTTGTAAATCATGTCCACCAACATCTCGTATTCAAACTTCAATACATTCTTATGAGCGGATACATCAGAGAAAATTGGAGCCGTAGGACCACGAATCTCATTCCAAAAATTTTGAACAACATAGCTGTGAGATTCTGGCATTATCTGAGATTCAGGAAAGTTGAAGCACTTGTGTATGTCATCTTCAGTGATCGAAATTTCTGATCCTCCAACTCTAGATTTTATCGAGTCCTTTTCAACGACTGCATGTAGATAAAATTCGGCTACATCTTCTTCAAAGGTTCCAAAGTAGTTGTAGGTGAAGAAATCAAACAGTCCACAGTCTTTTAAAGCTTGAAGAATTTTCTCGGCCGTGTCCTTGTTGGTAGAACCTAGTCTGAAAAACTCAGGATTGCGAACCATCCCATTCGTCACTTGTTGCGAGAGGGCAAAAATAGGATCAATTTGCTTTCTTCCAGATTGGGCCATGATGATCAGATCGATTGATCGAGGAGAGATAATTTGAGAGAGTTTTCTGATATTCTGAAGGTCTTGAAAGAGTTTTTGAGATATAGGAGAGGGGTTTATATGAGGAGGATGACACGAAGGGGTTTTTCAAATTTAAGAGAGAGAGATGGGACTTCTCAATTGTACCCTTTGGTTGAGGTGTGTCGATTGGGTGAGTTTAGGGTAGATGAGTCATCTGATAGACAGTGTTACGAGGAAAGAGAAAATGTCATCATGAGCAGACAAGAGCATTTAATGCTCACACCTCTTTAGAAACACCCAATGCACGTAAGGTGTAGAGGGAGGAGATTTGAAGAGACACTTAGGAAGGATTTGGGTTCTGATCTCCTTGAGATTTGTTTGTGAGGATCGATTAAGAGTGTAGATTTCTGACAGGCGAGATGGGGGTGTCGATTTGAGAAAGAGAGGGTAAATCTGTTTGGAAAGATTTGATTTGGAAGAGGATTATGGGGGGAGGTTTAGGTTGGGTGGAGGTTTAGAAAGTGTAGGAGTTTATGGGTGGAGGTTTGATGCCCAAATAAACTCTAAATTTTCCTCCTTTGTCTCATGATTTCCTTCTCAAAATCGTGTACCACAGATATAAACACACTCAAACATCTCGTTAGTAGCAAAAATTACTCCACAAATAATTGATCACACATACCAAAATATTAAACACATATACACGGCATTTCTAATTAAAATACATATAATTTGGAAATTAACACAATTGACACACATATTCCTAATTTATAATTAGAAACAACTTTATATAAAAAACATATTAATCAAATTCCAAAATATTTTAGAAACTAACAAAAATACTAATTTCTAGATTTCTAAAACATTTTATAGCAATTTATATCACATATACTGCATATATACAAAACACACATACAAATAACATATTAAATCACATTTTGCACATAGCACATATATATTATCAAATAAACATGGTAAATCATTTTTAAGCAAATTGTTCATGCAAACAAGTTAGTTAATTTACAGAAACATGAACACATACTCAAAAACTGATTAACACATTAAAACATGCAATTTTATACAAATTATCAAATAAATCACGAATTGCACATTTTATCAAATTAATTTGCATGGCATATGATTTCACGTTAAATAACACATGCAAATACACAAATAAATTCCTAATACATATTGCAATTTTATCACATAAATATTTCGAATAAAAACATGCATAGAAACACATAAAACAATTTATCCACGTAAAACAATTAATTTTGAGCACAAGTATCAATTTAAATAGAGAGTTTAAGTTCAGTGATACTTAGCTCATTTCGGTCATTCCCAACTCGTGCCTTAAGGTAGAAAATCTCGTTTCGCATAAAGGCTTCATGAGAATATCAGCAACTTGGTTTTCCGTAGGGATATATTCGATCTTCAGATTTTTCTTTTCAACGTGATCCCTTATAAAATGATGTCAAATGTCGATATGTTTGGTTCTTGAGTGAAGCACCGGATTGTGAGTGATAGTGATTGCACTAGTATTATCACAATAAATACTAACGTCATCACAATTAACTCCGTAATCCTTCAATTGTTGCTTCATCCACAAAATTTGCGCACAACAACTCCCTGCAGCAATATATTCGGCCTCGGCGGTACTAGTTGCGATGGAATTTTGCTTTTTGCTGAACCAATAAACAAGCCTCCCCCCCAAGAACAGGCATGTCCCGGAAGTGCTTTTTCTGTCAATTTTGCAACCTGCAAAATCCGCATCTGAAAAACCCGTTAGAGTAAAATCTGTACCTTTTGGATACCACAATCCAACATTGATTGTGCCTTTCAAATATCGTATGATCTTCTTTGTTGCGGTGAGGTGGCTTTCTTTTGGATTTGCTTGGAATCTTGCACACACTCCCGCAGCATAAGAAATGTCCGGCCTGCTTTCAGTAAGATATAGAAGTGAACCAATCATTCCTCTATATTTTGTTTGATCGACATCCTTTCCATCTTCATCTTTGTCTAGCCTTATTGATGTGCTCATTGGAATTTTGATCGATGATTTTCCATCAAGGCCAAACTTCTTTATCAAGTCGCGAGTGTACTTTGCTTGATTGATGAATACTCCTTCTTTCAGTTGTTTGACTTGTAAGCCCAAGAAGTAATTCAATTCACCCATCATGCTCATTTCGAATTTATTCTGCATAAGCTTCGAAAATTTCTCACACAAAGAATTGTTAGTGCTTCCAAAAATAATATCATCAACATATATTTGCACTAATAAAATATGATCACCATCTTGAATTCTAAATAGAGTTTTGTCAACAAGGCCTTTGGTGAATCCACAGCTTATCAAGAACATTGACAAAGTATCATACCAAGCTCGAGGTGCTTGTTTCAACCCATACAATGCCTTTTTATGTTTGTAGACTTTATCACCTTCGCCTTTTACCTCAAAACCTGGGGGTTGTTCGACATAAACTTCTTCTTCAAGTAGACCATTCAAGAATGCGCTTTTCACGTCCATTTGATAAACGGTGAAATCTTTGTGTGCGGCGTAGGCTAGGAAAATTCTGATTGCTTCAAGTCGGGCCACCGGTGCAAAAGTTTCATCAAAATCAATTCCTTCTTCTTGAGAGTATCCTTTTGCAACGAGCCTTGCTTTATTCCTAACAATCACGCCTTCTTCGTTTGCTTTGTTCCGGAAGACCCATTTGGTTCCTACAACATTGTGGTTCGGCGGTCTTGGAACAAGTTCCCAAACATCATTTCTTTTGAATTGATCGAGCTCCTCTTGCATAGCATTTGTCCAATTCGGATCATTGAGAGCTTCGTCAATTTCTTTTGGTTCAATCTCAGATAGATAACACGTGAACAATGCTTCCATGGTAGATGATCTTGTTTTCATGCCTTCATGAATATTCCCAATAATTAATTCTGGAGGATGATTTTTGAGCCATCTTAAATCTGGTTCAAATGGGTGCATGGTACTGGGTGGATCCATTTGTTGTGAATTTGCAGTGTTGGTTCGAATTTCATCAATTAAATTGTCTTGAAATTGATTACCAACATCACATGCAATTTGATCATTAATTGGATCGCCAACTTGTACTTTTTGTGCAATTTCTTCGTCCAGAGCGCCATTTTTGATTTGTGATTTTTCATCAAATACCACGTGTATGGATTCTTCAACCACCATTAATCTTTTATTCAAAATTCTGAACGCCTTGCTGGTAGCTGAATATCCTAGAAAAATTCCTTCATCTGCACGCTCATCAAAAGCTTTTAGATGCAATTTATCATTAATATGAATAAAGCATTTGCATCCAAAAATATGAAAATAACCAATATTTGGTTTTCTCCGTTTATATAGCTCATATGGCGTCTTCTTGTACTGCTTATGGATCATGCTTCGATTTTGCGTGTAACAAGCAGTGTTGATAGCTTCCGCCCAATAGCGTTTTAGGAGACCGGCAGCACTAATCATCACTCGTGCGGCTTCTTTGAGCGTCCGGTTTCTTCTTTCGGCAACACAGTTTTGTTGCGGTGTTCTTGCGGCAGATAATTGATGAGAAATTCCATGTGAATTGCAAAAAGCCTGTATAACACCATTCACGAACTCGGTTCCGCGATCCGTTCGTATTTTTGATATTTGCAATTCTTTCTCATTTTGTAGTTGCTTCAACAGCTTTGGCAGAACTTGCTCAACTTCATTTTTCTTCTTGAGAAACACGGTCCAAGTGTACCTGGAAAAATCATCAACAACAACGAGAGTATATTTCTTACCACTTACACTTATTGGATCAACCGGTCCAAATAAGTCCATATGTAGTAAGCTTAGCGGTCTTGACGTTGACTCATGTGTCTTTGATTTGAATGATGATTTGATTTGCTTTCCGCGTTGGCATGCATCACACACTTGGTCCTTCTTGAAGATAATATCTGGCAAGCCTTCTACTAGATTCTTCTTTGCAAGCTGATTGATGGTCTTGAAGTTTAAGTGGTTGAGCTTTCTGTGCCATTCCCAATTAGCTTCATTCGAATTTCTGGCCATTAAGCACACTGAATCTTTGCTAGTGCTGCAATCCACAATATACATGTTCTTTCGCCGTTTTCCAGATAAAACTATCTCATTTGTGAGCTCATTTTTGATCAGGCAATTATCTTTAGAAAATTCTACAAGATAGCCTTTATCACAAAATTGACTAGTGCTCAACAAATTAAATTTTAATCCTTCAACGAAAGAAACATCTTCAATCTTCAAACCATTTTTCTTGATCGTGCCAACTCCTTTTGTGATTCCATAATTTTGATTTCCTTCGAATATAACTTTTGGTCCAACGATTTCTTTGAAATTAACTAGATATGATTTATTTCTAGTCATGTGGCGTGAGCAACCACTATCGATGTACCAAACATCCTGCAAAAAAGATTAATTAACTTTAGGTACCCATACTTGCTTGGGTCCTTTACTGTTAGTGATTTTTGGTAACCAAACCCACCTTGATCTTATTGAATTAAGATGAGGCGATTTGTAACCATTTGAGACACGATAATCATAACTCACATTAGAAAATATTTTTGGCGCCGGGTTTTGAAAAAAAATTATTTTTATATTTTAGCACATGGGAAGAGAATGGTTGCTTTGGTCTATAAAAAGCATTACATCTATTACACAACCAATCTTTTTGAGTGGGATGAAATCTCCCAACTTTATTTCTAGAAAGCTTCCCTCTTTTCTATGAAATCTTTTTGCACTTGACTCTTTGGCATATCTTTGCTTGTAGAATTTTTGTTGCTTTGCCGTATTATAAACTTGTTTCGGCCTTTCAACATTCAACTTTGCGTTTGATTGATAGCCAAGTCCTTGTCTCATTGTGCTATTCTGACTTTTAACAAATTTTACCACTTGAACTTTATTATTTAAAGTAGTAGTATAATTAGTCAGATTTTGAGGGGTTTGAGAACATGTGGAGTCATAACCAATTCCGGTTCTATCACCTGATGGCTTTTGCATGCTCACCATTTTATCTATAATTTTAGACGAATTAGTGAACGTAGCAATAGTAGCTCTAAGATTATGTTCTCTAACCTCTCTTGCTTTACACTCTTCTTGAAGATGAATATTTTCATTCTTCAATTTACTCACTTACAGTAAAGCATCTTGCGTTTTTTTATTCATTTCTTCTTTTTCAAGAATTATAATATTATTGCGCTCCTTGAGTTGAGGATGATTGAGCATAATCTCTTGACATTCTCGCATTAGATTGTCAATAGATTCACGAGAAAAAGAAGAATTAACAGAATTGAAAGAATTAGATGTTACCTCTTCTTCCTCTGCGTCAAGAGCCATAAGACAATCTTCACTTGTACTCAACTCAGTTGTCTTGCATATTAGCGCCGTATCATCATCCGAATATGAACTTTCATCGCTTGATGATGAATCCTCCGAATCATCATTTTCGTTTGGTTCGTTGCCAACGAGAACTTTTCTTTTGTCGCGCTTGAACCTTGTCGCGCTTCAACATTTTTGCCTTGATACTTGCTAACGATCGGATACGGACAATTTATTTTAAAATGTCCGGGTTTGTGGCAATTGTAGCACAAATCCTTATTTTCTTTGACTTTTTCTTCTTGTGTTATGCGAGAGATGAATTTTCCATGAGCAGAATTTTTGTTGTCTCCTTTTCGCATAAACCTTCTAAACTTTTTGACAAAAAGAGCAAATTGTTCGTCAGTCATAAAATCAACATTATTTTCTACTGACCTGGAGGTTGACGGTTGTTCGGCCATTAGAGCAGAATTTCGAGCTTCATGTGCATCCTCATCTTTGGCCTTCATTTCGAACTGATATGCTTTTAGATCACTAAATAATTTTTCTGTTGACAACATTCTTAGATCTCGGTGATCGCGCATAGCCGTAACCTTCATATCCCATGCAGATGGTAAGCCTCGTAGGATTTTGAGATTAATTTCTTTTTGGCCAATATTTTTGCCAAGATCACTAATCTCTCCAAGAACTTTGATTATTCGAGCTTCCATGTCTGCAACACTTTCATTTGAGAGCATTTTGAAATCTTCGAACTTCTTCATGGAGATTGTGAGCTTATTGTCTTTTTCTTGTTCATCTCCTTCGCCAATCTTGATGAGAGTTTCCCATATTTCTTTGGCAGTGGCACACTTTCGGATCTTTGGAAATATTGTATCATCTACGGCTTTGAATAGAATATCCTTGGCAATATTGTCAAGATTATTTCGCGTTCTATCGTCCGATGTCCATTCCGGTTTTGGCTTTTGTACATACTGTGGAGCATCTGGGGATATAACAAACGCCGTATTGATTTTTAATATTTCTATAGGGCCAGTGGAAATAACTTCCCACATTTCATCGTGTAAAGCCGATATGTGTACCTGCATACGAACTTTCCAATCATCAAATTTATCAAGAGAGAATAATAGATTTTGAGCTAAATCTTTCTTCATCATCATCACGAGAGATATGAAAGATTAATCCAATTCACACACTTTGTAGAATGGATCTGTCTAGCAGTCAGAAACGGTTGACCCAGTTAGGCACGTGCTTAGATAGCAAATTGGCCTAAATAGACAGCCTGCTCTGATACCAATTGTTGGTATCAGTTAGAGACAAATTCTGACTCGGATAGGCACCTGCTCTGATACCAATTGTTGGTCCCAAAAGAGGTAAGGTGAAAGTCTAGAGGGGGGGGGGGGGGGTGGGTGAATAGACTTTCAAACTTTTTCGCACAGCACAACAATTCCTAAGAAAGAGATAAACCAAAACTCATAACTAGATTGTTAGAGTATGGTGCACAGCGGAAATAAATAAACATAAAGTGTGTGTGAGATTGTGTGAGCAGTATATCTTCATGTGAGCGAATATGTAAAGAGCGATAAGTAAAGAAAGCAGTAAAGAACACAAGACAATTATAGTGGTTCGCGAGGTGGTGTAATCCTCCTACTCCACTTGCTCTTTTCTCCAAGAGCCAATTCACTATATCCACCACTTCTTGGTTCCAAGATACAATGAATTCCGTGATCTAGTGCTTTGATCACAAAGCCCGCACTAATCACGCCCAGTGACACCACACTGCTGCTTCGGGTTTCACGTCGCCGCGCTACTATCCCAGGATTTCACGACTCTGCGTTACTTTCCCCCCGTCTTCCACACTCCAGTAGAAACGTATCCCGTGATCTGGTGCTTTGATCACCAAGCCCACACCAATCACGCCCAGTGCCTCCGACACTGCTGCTTCGGATCTCACAGCTCCGTGTGACAATCCAGGATTTCACAGTTCCGTGCTACTTTCCTCCCTTCTCTTGTTTTGCTCCAAAACAAGTGTTGTCTTGCTTCCAACTTCTGAGACTCTGTAGATGATCTTCAATGATGCGCAGGTCTCTTTGATGAAGATAAACACTCTGGAATGATTTCTCTTGACAGCTCTGAGTGTTTTCTCTCTTTGAATATATCAAGTAAAGCACTTGATATTTTTCTCTGCTTTGCTCTGTTTAAGAACTCTCTGAATATTTCTCTGTTGGTCCCAAAAGAGGTAAGGTGAAAGTCTAGAGGGGGGGGGGGGGGGGGTGAATAGACTTTCAAACTTTTTCGCACAGCACAACAATTGCTAAGATAGAGATAAACCAAAACTCTTAACTAGATTGTTAGAGTATGGTGCACAGCGGAAATAAATAAACATAAAGTGTGTGTGAGATTGTGTGAGCAGTATATCTTCGTGAGAACGAATATGTAAAGAGCGATAAGTAAAGAAAGCAGTAAAGAACACAAGACAATTATCGTGGTTCGCGAGGTGGTGTAATCCTCCTACTCCACTTGCTCTTTTCTCCAAGAGCCAATTCACTATATCTACCACTCCTCGGTTCCAAGATACAATGAATTTCCGTGATCTAGTGCTTTGATCACAAAGCCCGCACTAATCACGCCCAGTGACACCACATTGCTACTTCGGGTTTCACGTCGTCACGCTACTATCCCAGGATTTCACGACTCCGCGTTACTTTCCCCCCGTCTTCCACACTCCGGTAGAAACGTATCCCGTGATCTGGTGCTTTGATCACCAAGCCCACACCAATCACGCCCAGTGCCTCCAACACTGCTGCTTCGGATCTCACAGCTCCGTGTGACAATCCAGGATTTCACAGCTCCGTGCTACTTTCCTCCCTTCTCTTGTTTTGCTCCAAAACAAGTGTTGTCTTGCTTCCAACTTCTGAGACTCTGTAGATGATCTTCAATGATGCGCAGGTCTCTTTGATGAAGATAAACACTCTGGAATGATTTCTCTTGACAGCTCTGAGTGTTTTCTCTCTTTGAATATATCAAGTAAAGCACTTGATATTTTGCTCTGCTTTGCTCTGTTTAAGAACTCTCTGAATATTTTTCTCTTGAAGCTCTCTGAGTTCTTTTCTCACACTTGAAGATTTTAGCTCTTTTAAGCTTAATTGCTCTATTCGATCCTTTGATGGATTCGAATTTTCTGCTCTCTTATTTTTGATCTGCTCTTATTCACTGCTCTTGTTCGTAAGTTCCCCTTTTTTTCAAGTCTTCATATCTTCATCATTTTATAGCTGGTAATGAGAATCTGTCCGTTGGAAAGAGACGCTCCCATGTCAGAGATCTTATCTTATCTTCTGCAAAAATGTCAGAAAGAGATAAGCTAGCCGTTTGAAAGATCTTCATCTCCATGTAAATGAGCTCCCAAACTTCATCTGATATTCCTCTGTTTTAACGTTGAATGGAAATATCTGGGTCTCAGTTTTGGTGTAGAATGGCTTCTCTGATCAGCTCTGAAGTGGTCCTTGTATCTTTGGGATTCAAAAATAATCTTTATTTTAATCCCATACTAGTTAGACTAGTATTTTCCTTGTGAGAATATTTTTCACTGTAAGTTCTGCTTCATATTCTTCATTCTCACGTCTGGGTGTTCTCAGACTTCAAACTGGCTTTGAACTTCCACCCAATTTGAATTTCTCCTGGCTTGTAATTGGCACCCAATTTGAAATTTCTCCTTTGTAATTGGCTCCCAATTGACTTTGACTTGCAATTGGCTCCCAACATCTCCTGGTGCTCCAATTACTTCTCAATGTTGACTTCGAAATTGGACTTCTCTTTGAATTTCATCTCAATTCAATTGCTCCTCAATGTCTTCTTTTAATTGGTCCCCAATCTGAATTGCATCCCATACTTCCCAATTTCAATTCTACATTGGCCTACATTGGCTCCCAACTTGAATTGATTCTCTGAACTAGCTCCCAATTTCAATTAATCTCATTGGTCCCAATCTGAATTGCATCCCATACTTCCCAATTTCAATTCTACATTGGCCTACATTGGCTCCCAACTTGAATTGATTCTCTGAACTAGCTCCCAATTTCAATTAATCTCAATTTCTCTGAAACTGGCTCCCAATTTCAATTGCTTCTGAAACTGGCTCCCAATTTCAATTGCTTCGAAACTAGCTCCGCAACTAGCTCCCAAATCGGCGCCCAAAGCTTTAAACTAGCGCCCAACTCCATCAGATTAATTTAATTTGACTTCTCAAATTTTACCTTGTAAAATTGTTGATGGTGAATTTCGAACTTGAGCCATTTCGGATTATATATCAAGCATCATCCACTTCTTCTGTACAACTTTTGATTAAATCTCCAATCACATTTGATGTACTTCTTTCATTCCATAGATGCTTGATCTCTAAGTCAACTTCATGCATTCTTCCAATATTAATTTTCTTCACGAAAATTCTTCTGGGATATCTTCTTTGAGTAGTAGCGACGTGAATATTGTATCATTCATCTTCTTCTTCAATTTGTCATTTTCTCCAGACAAATTCTTGATTTTCGGCTTTATATCTTCTTCTTCTATTTTCATCCATTTTCCTCTGTTTTTCTCTTTTCATAATTAAATAATTTCCCGATCACGGTCTAAGACTCTGCTAGACCTATAAAATAAAATTGGGGGATCTACAAATACATATTTGGCATATCAAAACCATTACACTTTATTCCTAACAATTTCCCCCCTTTTGATAATGCCAAAACCTATACTCAGTCATTGGCTTTAAGTCTTTGAAAAATAATCTTTTTGCTCAATTTTATTTGACAAAGCCAAGATGAGTTTAACAAATGGTTTTCTAGACACAATCAAAAGAAACTTGTGAATTAAATTTTTAGGAAAGCTCCTAAACGCATCTTGAATTATTTTTATTTTGATCATCATCAATTTTTTAATTTTGTCGTGCGTTTGACATATTTCTTGTCTTTTAATTCACAAAAGTCTAATTACATTAAACAAATAAAATTAAAGACTCAAAATAGACCATGGGAAATTATTATTGATATATTTCGAATTTATAGAGAAAAACGCAACAGAGGTTCGAAAATAGAGAATATCAGCTTAAGAGAATTTTCAGATTACCTTCTGGGTTTCTTCACACCAAAGTCTTTCTTCAAAATTTCCTTGACATGTTCTCTGAGCTTGAAGAAATCATCTTTGAACTTTGCATTCTGAAATTTCTTTGTAAGCTGTCCGGCCATGTAATGTCCAAAAGCTTCTTTGATATTGTTGCCCGGAAGAACTCCGTTTTCCCACCATAAGACACATTCTTCGAAGCTTCTTTCTTCTCCAAGATTCATGCCCATATTTCCGGTGAAATCTCTTAGTTCATACCACATCTCGGTTCGTTTCCTTTTGCCTTCTTCTTCTTTATTCTTTTCCGAGATCCATTGGGCTTGATCGGCTGCAGGCCATTTCTTGATCATGCTTGGTAAATTTTCCTTGGTCCATATTGTTGTCTGAGTGGCGGTACCCTTAGAGCATTCGAACTAGCCACGCTGTTCAGCAACCTTTGATGTACTCGTACCAAGACTAGGATTCGCGAACTGAGCAAAACCAATCTGAGATGGTCCTTGTGAGGATTGTCCGCGGCTTCGGCCTCTACCTTGAGTAGACATTACTGGCTGTTGTTGACTTCCAAGAATAAATTCTTGTTGTTGCAAAGCCAAGTGACTGAGAATTTCTTCCCCCCTTTTGGCGTTATCAACCAAAAATGCAAGGGTCTTAAAATCTCGGTCTTGGTTTGCCTTCACAGTTTCAACACTGTTGTGCGTTTCAATGGAAATGGTTTGCACGTTGTCCAGCTTGTTTGTTGTAACTGTGAGTTCAGCTTCAAGTTTGTTGATTCAGCTTTCTTGATCTTGAATCGCCTTGATTTGTCGCAAGTGACGTTCGTTGTGAATCTTTTCAGCTGCTTCACGTTCCTCCTTCATAAGCTGAAGTACTTCAAGTAAGCCTTTTGTCAATTCTCCTTTCAGAATTCTTTCTGCTTTGTCAATCTGAATCTTCAAATAATTTTGATGCTCCATTAATTCTTTCAGATTGACTCGGGTATCCGTGTGTTGTTGTTCTAGCATTTGGTTTTGTTCAACCAATTTTTCTCCAATTGTTTGACAAACAACATCACTGGATTCGGCCACTTTGGCAAATAAGGATGAGAATATGTTATCTTCTTGTTCATTTATCTGCACAAAGTTTTGAGGGGATCCGAACGGACTTCTACTCGGATCTGTGAGAACAACTGTATCAATAAGTTGCATCCCTTCTTCTTCAGGTGATTCGGTTTCTTGATTGAGATCACCGACTTGTTCTTCTAGGACTTCTGTTCTTGTGTAGTTGTCTGCAAATAAATCTTCATTTTCTAGAACAGGGTTCATGATGTGCATGGTAGACTCGATATTGTGTACTGGCAGTACACTGGATAAATCCTCTGTGATTTGCAGTCTACTCTCAGTAGCAACTTCTACTGCAACTTCCACTGGTATATCTCTTCTTCTTTCTTCTGACACTTATTCTCTTATTTCTTCTCGTACTGACACTTCTCCTCTTAATCTTTTCTTCTTTTTATCCCTTTTGTAGCCATAATAAATTTTTTTTAAATTCCTTTTTTTTTATTTTTTTTATTCATATATTTTTTTGTGTGTCTTTTTGGCTACGAAACTTTTGATCTTTTTATACGTAGGGATTTTTCATTTTGTAGGAGAGAGAGGCAGAGAGAAAATAGAGATAGACAAAACCAGTAGCAAAAACATCCAAAAACTTTTATTTATCTCCTTCTTAGGGAGAAAGAGAGATAACATTTTTGGATCAGGTCACATCACATATTCAGGCTTCATCAGCAGAGAGACCAGCGCCGTGATTAGTCTCAAGATCAGCATGCGGTGGAGACGGAGAGCTTGATTTCAGAGTATAGACTAATCCGGGTTCCATTGAGAGTTGAGCAGATCGCTTGAAGCTGCGGGTTAGAGGACGAGAGGACAGTGGTGATGGCGTCGAGCGTCGTAGCGGCACTGCTGAGACTTTCGGACCTTTTTGAACTTGATCCTTGGTTGGTGGTTGTCCTTCCTCTTCTTCAGAGAATAGGATGAGAGGATCGCTAGATGTGTCTCCAACTTCATGTCCTCCATTTGCAGCACGTCGAGCCCTCAGCATCGCTTGTCTTGCTTGCTCGGCCACTCTCCTGGAAGATCTTCTCTTTTCTTGATTCTTTGGAGTCATCGAAGCCTGCAAAAAAAATAGATACAAACAAAAGAAATCTCCACACAGATTTGTTTGCTTCAGGTCCTAATTTATAGGCCTAGGAAGGTGCTAGAACCGTGTGTCCTAATGATGAAGAGGTTGAAAGGTTTTCTCTGGATATAGCCGACGTTTGGTTTCAAGAGGTGTGATGAGTGCTTTCGAGACTCTTCATTGGTCGAGAAAGCGGTGGATGTGATGGGTAGCGGTTTCTAGGAGATTTAATGAGGGATTAGGGTGACGATTTGAGAGAGAATGATACCAAGGTGTTGATCTAGGAGAGGATTATGGAGGGAGGTTTAGGTTGGGTGGAGGTTTGGAAAGGGTAGGAGTTTATGGGTGGTGGTTTGATGCCCAATTAAACTCTAAATTTTCCTCCTTTATCTCCTGATTTCCTTCTCAAAATCGTGTACCACAGATATAAACACACTTAACATCTCGTTAGTAGCAAAAATTATTCCACAAATAATTAATCACATATACCAAAATATTAAACACATATACACGGCATTCCTAATTAAAATACACATAATTTGTAAATTGACACAATTAACACACATATTCCTATTTTATAATTAGAAACAACTTTATAAAAAAAAAAAACATATTAATCAGATTCCAAAATATTTTAGAAACTAACAAAAATACTAATTTCTAGATTTCTAAAACATTTTATAGCAATTTATATCACATATACTGCATATATATACGAAACACACATACACATAACATATTAAATCACATTTTGCACATAGCACATATATATTAACAAATAAACATGGTAAATCATTTTTAGAGCAAATTGTTCATGCAAACAAGTTAGTTAATTTACAGAAACATGAACACATACTCAAAAACTGATTAACACATTAAAACATGCAATTTTAAACAAATTATCAAATAAATCACGAATTGCACTTTTTATCAAATTAATTTGCATGGCATATGATCTCACGTTAAATAATACATGCAAATACACAAATAAATTCCTAACACATATTGCAATTTTATCACATAAATATTTCGAATAAAAACATGCATAGAAACACATAAAACAATTTATCCACGTAAAACAATTAATTTTGAGCACAAGTATCAATTTAAATAGAGAGATTAAGTTCAGTGATACTTAGCTCATTTCGATCATTCCCAACTCGTGCCTTAAGGTAGAAAATCTCGTTTCGCATAAAGGCTTCGTGAGAATATCAGCAACTTGGTTTTCCGTAGGGATATATTCGATCTTCAGATTTTTCTTTTCAACGTGATCCCTTATAAAATGATGTCGAATGTCGATATGTTTGGTTCTTGAGTGAAGCACCGGATTGTGAGTGATAGTGATTGCACTAGTATTATCACAATAAATACTAACGTCATCACAATTAACTCCGTAATCCTTCAATTGTTGCTTTATCCACAAAATTTGCGCACAACAACTCCCTGCAGCAATATATTCGGCCTCGGCGTTACTAGTTGCGATGGAATTTTGCTTTTTGCTGAACCAAGAAACAAGCCTTCCCCCCAAGAACTGGCATGTCCCGGAAGTGCTTTTTCTGTCTATTTTGCAACCTGCAAAATCCGCATCTGAAAAACCTGTTAGAGTAAAATCTGTACCTTTTGGATACCATAATCCAACATTGATTGTGCCTTTCAGATTTCGTATGATCTTCTTTGTTGTGGTGAGGTGGCTTTCTTTTGGATTTACTTGGAATCTTGCACATACCCCCACAACATAAGAAATGTCCGGCCTGCTTGCAGTAAGATATAGAAGTGAACCAATCATTCCTCTATATTTTGTTTGATCGACATCCTTTCCATCTTCATCTTTGTCTAGCCTTATTGATGTGCTCATTGGAATTTTGATCGATGATTTTCCATCAAGGCCAAACTTCTTTATCAAGTCGCGGGTGTACTTTTCTTGATTGATGAATACTCCTTCTTTCAGTTGTTTGACTTGTAAGCCCAAGAAGTAATTCAATTCACCCATCATGCTCATTTCGAATTTATTCTGCATAAGCTTCGAAAATTTCTCACAGAAAGAATTGTTAGTGCTTCCAAAAATAATATCATCAACATATATTTGCACTAATAAAATATGATCACCATCTTGAATTCTAAATAGAGTTTTGTCAACAAGGCCTTTGGTGAATCCACAGCTTATCAAGAACATTGACAAAGTATCATACCAAGCTCTAGGTGCTTGTTTCAACCCATACAATGCCTTTTTAAGTTTGTAGACTTTATCACCTTCGCCTTTTACCTCAAAACCTGGGGTTGTTCGACATAAACTTCTTCTTCGAGTAGACCATTCAAGAATGCGCTTTTCACGTCCATTTGGTAAACAGTGAAATCTTTGTGTGCGGCGTAGGCTAGGAAAATTCTGATTGCTTCAAGTCGAGCCACCGGTGCAAAAGTTTCATCAAAATCAATTCCTTCTTCTTGAGAGTATCCTTTTGCAACGAGCCTTGCTTTATTCCTAACAATCACGCCTTCTTCGTTTGCTTTGTTCCGGAAGACCCATTTGGTTCCTACAACATTGTGGTTCGGCGGTCTTGGAACAAGTTCCCAAACATCATTTCTTTTGAATTGATCGAGCTCCTCTTGCATAGCATTTATCCAATCCGGATCATTGAGAGCTTCGTCAATTTCTTTTGGTTCAATCTGAGATAGATAACATGTGAACAATGCTTCCATGGTAGATGATCTTGTTTTCACGCCTTCATGAATATTCCCAATAATTAATTCTGGAGGGTGATTTTTGAGCCATCTTAAATCTGGTTGAAATTGGTGCATGGTACTGGGTGGATCCATTTGTTGTGAATTTGCAGTGTTGGTTCGAATTTCATCAATTAAATTGTCTTGAAATTGATTACCAATATCACATGCAATTTGATCATTAATTGGATCACCAACTTGTACTGCATTTCCATTCCCACGTGAGGCATCACTCCCAAAATTATTATTTAAAGAATTTCCAACTTCTTCTGGGTGAGGGATGGGATTTTCTAGAGAATTAATTTCCAACTCATCCATTCCCTGCAAAACATCATCTTCACACGTATCATTAGTTTCACAAAAATCTATATGACACTTGTTACCATTTTGTGCAATTTCTTCGTCCAGTGCATCATTCTTGATCTGTGATTTTTCATCAAATACTACGTGTATGGATTCTTCAACCACCATTGATCTTTTATTCAGAACTCTGTACGCCTTGCTGGTAGTCAAATATCCTAGAAAAATTCCTTCATCTGCACGCTCATCAAAAGCTTTTAGATGCAATTTATCATTAATATGAATAAAACATTTGCATCCAAAAATATGAAAATAACCAATATTTGGTTTTCTCCCTTTATATAGCTCGTATGGCGTCTTCTTGTACTGCTTATGGATCATGCTTCGATTTTGTGTGTAACAAGCAGTGTTGATAGCTTCCGCCCAATAGCGTTTCGGGGAGACCGGCAGCACTAATCATCACTCGTGCGGCTTCTTTGAGCGTCTGGTTTCTTCTTTCGGCAACATCGTTTTGTTGCGGTGTTCTTGCGGCAGATAATTGATGAGAAATTCCATGTGAATTGCAAAAAGCTTGTATAACTCCATTCACGAACTCGGTTCCGCGATCCGTTCGTATTTTTGATATTTGCAATTCTTTCTCATTTTGTAGTTGCTTCAACAGCTTCGGTAGAACTTTCTCAACTTCGTTTTTCTTCTTGAGAAACACGGTCCAAGTGTACCTGGAAAAATCATCAACAACAACGAGAGTATATTTCTTACCACTTACACTTATTGGATCAACCGGTCCAAATAAGTCCATATGTAGTAAGCTTAGCGGCCTTGACGTTGACTCGTGTGTCTTTGATTTGAATGATGATTTGATTTGCTTTCCGCGTTGGCATGCATCACACACTTGGTCCTTCTTGAAGATAATATCTAGCAAGCCTTCTACTAGATTCTTCTTTGCAAGATGATTGATGGTCTTGAAGTTTAAGTGGTTGAGCTTTCTGTGCCATTCCCAATTAGCTTCATTCGAATTTCTGGCCATTAAGCACACTGAATCTTTGCTAGTGCTCCAATCCACAATATACATGTTCTTTCGCCGTTTTCCAGATAAAATAATTTCATTTGGGAGCTCATTTTTTATTAGGCAATTATCTTTAGAAAATTCTACAAGATAGCCTTTATCACAAAATTGACTAGTGCTCAACAAATTAAATTTTAATCCTTCAACGAAAGAAACATCTTCAATCTTCAAACCATTTTTCTTGATCGTGCCAACTCCTTTTGTAATTCCATAGTTTTGATTTCCTCCGAATATAACTTTTGGTCCATCGATTTCTTTGAAATTAACTAGATATGATTTATTTCTAGTCATGTGGCGTGAGCAACCACTATCGATGTACCAAACATCCTGCAAAAAAGATTAATTAATTTTAGGTACCCATACTTGCTTGGGTCCTTTACTGTTAGTGATTTTTGGTAACCAAACCCACCTTGATCTTATTGAATTAAGATGAGGCGATTTGTAACCATTAGAGACACGATAATCATAACTCACATTAGAAAATATTTTTGGCGCCGGGTTTGAAAATTATTTTTATATTTTGGCACCTGGGAAGAGAATGGTTGCTTTGGTCTATAAAAAGCATTACATCTATTACACAACCAATCTTTTTGAGTGGGATGAAATCTCCCAACTTTATTTCTAGAAAAGCTTCCCTCTTTTCTATGAAATCTTTTTGCACTTGACTCTTTGGCATATCTTTGCTTGTAGAATTTTTGTTGCTTTGCCGTATTATAAACTTGTTTCGGCCTTTCAACATTCAACTTTGCGTTTGATTGATAGCCAAGTCCTTGTCTCATCGTGCTATTCTGACTTTTAACAAATTTTACCACTTGAACTTTATTGTTTAAAGTAGTAGTAGAATTAGTCAGATTTTGAGGGGTTTGAGAACATGTGGAGTCATAACCAATTCCGGTTCTATCTCCTGATGGCTTTTGTATGCTCACCAATTTATCTATAATTTTAGACGAATTAGTGAACGTAGCAATAGTAGCTCTAAGATTATGTTCTCTAACCTCTCTAGCTTTACCCTCTTCTTGAAGATGAATATTTTCATTCTTCAATTTACTCACTTCAAGTAAAGCATCTTGCAATTTTTATTCATTTCTTCTTTTTCAAGAATTAGAATGTTATTGCGCTCCTTGAGTTGAGGATGAGTGAGCATCTCTTGACATTCTCGCATTAGATTGTCAATAGATTCAAGAAAAGAAGAATTAACAGAATTGAAAGAATTAGATGTTACCTCTTCTTCCTCTGCGTCAAGAGCCATAAGACAATCTTCACTTGTACTCAACTCAATTGACTTGCATATTAGCGCCGTATCATCATCCGAATATGAACTTTCATCGCTTGATGATGAATCCTCCGAATCATCATTTTCGTTTGGTTCGTTGCCAACGAGAGCTTTTCTTTTGTCGCGCTTGAACCTTTTGCTTTCGGATTTGTTCGGTGTAGATTCAACATTTTTGCCTTGATACTTGCTAACGATCGGATACGGACAATTTATTTAAAATGTCCGGGTTTGCGGCAATTGTAGCACAAATCCTTATTTTCTTCGACTTTTTCTTCTTGTGTTATGCGAGAGATGAATTTTCCACGAGCAGAATTTTTATTGTCTCCTTTTCGCATAAACCTTCTAAACTTTTTGACAAAAAAGAGCAAATTGTTCGTCAGTCATAAAATCAACATTATTTTCTACTGACCTGGAGGTTGACGGTTGTTCGGCCATTAGAGCAGCATTTCGAGCTTCATGAACATCATCATCTTTGGCCTTCATTTCGAACTCATATGCTTTTAGATCACTAAATAATTTGTCTGTTGACAACATTCTTAGATCTCGGTGATCGCGCATAGCCGTAACCTTCATATCCCATGCAGATGGTAAGCCTCGTAGGATTTTGAGATTAATTTCTTTTTGGCTAATATTTTTGCCAAGATCACTAATCTCTCCAAGAACTTTGATTCGAGCTTCCATGTCTGCAACACTTTCATTTGAGAGCATTTTGAAATCTTCGAACTTCTTCATGGCGATTGTGAGCTTATTGTCTTTTTCTTG